>NC_079164.1:68486485-68516485 GCF_947568905.1 Ostrea edulis
CTGGCATAGAAAACACTCTAAACACTTTCCAGAAATATTTCAATCGTGTTACTGGTCTTCTTCAGTCGTGTATATCTGTCATAGCAACGTAACGCAAGACCTATATATATATTTTATCTATCTAACAAATAAGGACAAATTTACTTGGTTGATGATTAATGAAGACAAACCAGTAATTGTCAAATTGAGTGAATATTTAGTGCAAACTTTCAGAAAAAGAAGTGATGCTTTAAAACTGCAAAAATCATTATAGTTTATTATTCATATGTTGGTATAATACTGATACTGTCCATTTACTTGTGTATACACATGATTAGCAATTCCTATATGTATGTACTTGTTTCCCCAACATGCTGCATCCACATGCAGTTTGCAGTCTATGTAACCTGTAGTTAATGTTGTAAACTTTCTTTCTTTTTTGAATTTCCTTCTTTATAAACTGTTTTACTGTTATGCCCTCTGGGCCCAAAATTGGAATAAACTTATCTTATCTTATATATATATTAAAGTAAAAAATATATTCTTATCTTTTGAATATATACTGAATATAAAAATTGTATAACTTACTCCTTTGTTTGGCATTGTTGTATTTCTTCCTGCACTCTTCGGAGGATCTCTTGCTGCTAGTGAATTGTCTACAAGAACAATTAATGTTTACGGCTTATATGGTTTTCATACAAGGTTATTTACATTTGCACACTTTCCAGTCTTTCTGTTCAACTATATATAACAGTAAATACAATATAAAACTAATTTCTTAAATGATATAATTTACGGTTTTTTAAAAATCATTATGAACACAGTCCTCAAACAAAACAATACAGGGTTAAGCCTTCTGCCAATCCTATCATTGCATGAGTATACTGTAACTCTTAAATTCCTTGTACTGGACCCAACAAAGCTTACTTTCCTTTATTGGGTTCTGTCAAAAGCATTTTTTTTTTTAAAGATTTGTACTTAATTATCAGAACTATCATAATGTTAGTAATGCTTAAAGAGTGCAAGAAATATTTTTCATTCAAAATAAAAACTTATCAAATGACAACATACAGCTTAAAACAATTACTGTACATCAAATTAAGCAAAAGTGTTTAGCAAGTATCTATAGCTGCAGAACTGTAGCTCTATAAAACACATCTGATGTGTCCTAATATTTTTTCAGAGTTACCAGGGGCGGATCCAGGAATTGCGTTGGGGGGGGGGCTTTATGTGACAGGGGGTCTTGGTGCTGTCATGAGGCCCCCATTGGGTCCAGGACGAGACCCTGGTGGAGGCCCATGGATTTTACATATAAGTAATCAGGGATTTATCTAGGTTGTTTTTACTACCGGTAAAAGGTACCTTTCCCCTTTGGCAACAAATGGATATTTCCCCTTCCACAGATTATAAATCCCCTTTAATTGTAGAAATTTTACAAAATTGTATGAGAAATTTCAACAAAATCATTTTTATACATTCTGAGTCGTTTTCTATAATTGTCAGACTTACAATATAGATAAAATGAATAATCAATCAATTTATATTCCATGGATGTCCCCCACCACCATCCCCTGGAAGCTCATGAATGCATTCTCAAAAATTCCACTCAAATATGAAATGGGTAGATCTAGTAACATTTAAATGCTGGATAAAACCCTGGTAATCTTATATATGTTGCTTAATCCCCAACTCGATTAAAATTTATATATAAAATTTATCATAAAACATCCCATCCTCATTCTTACTGTAAATCAGATTTATAATTAGCTATGCGAAAGACATGTATGCATCTATAATAAAATCACTAATCTTCATTTGAAAAAAAATTCTTACGCATTCAAAAGATCTGTCACTTCCTCCCAACCCTGTCTCCTCTTTGCCAAGCCCGATTTTCCCCCTGGACCCTTAAAATCCCCAAATAGGATGTCCTCTCGGTCTAAAACAGCCGATATTAATGTTGTTTCTTCATCTGCAGACCACTTTGTCTGCACTTTCTTCTCACATGAATCACTACCCTCATTTGATGATATTAGCCTCTGTATATCTTTTTCTGCCATTTTATAGCGAGTATAGTATACGATAGCGCAGTTTTATGTTGTATATATCTATGATATATACACGATAGTGAAAATGGTAAAGAGATATAATATACACATATAGTCCTTTATATTTACACTAATCCAATGATTATTTCTTGAAAAAATATTGTATAGAACATTTTAGCAACAAAATTGGCACTAACTTACCGTTTTATGGATTGTAATATTGCTGTGATCCGTACTCAACGTAAACAAATGGGTGCCGCCATTACGGAAGAGTGTAAAAAAGGCCGCTTGTGCAATTAAAAAAAAGTTTGAGTACGAACTCGAAAACTGGAGTAAGTACTCCTAGGAGTACATACTCGAAATGTTTTATAACCTTAGAATCTGACCACGTACTCCTAGGAGTATGATTTTTAATTCGAGCTAGAGTTGGAGCTGGAGCCCGAGCCAACGTTTATAACCTCCTAGCCTGGGCTAACACATTTTTATACCACAGGTTCCCCAGATCCCAGACCTCTCAAGTATCACAACAACCCTGGATTCTGTGACAGAGTCAGAAACATGGTATTTAATCACTGTAGCAGATCATCAGAAAATCTTGCATTTAGATATCTCCAATCTAAAGCAAATGTTCAGGTATCTTGAGAATACATGAATTATAATTCATTTTAACTTATAAATGTATTGTTGTGAAGTAGCCTGATCTGTATATCAATCATTTTACTGAATAATAAGTTTCATATAATTTTCCTTTTGAGAGTAGGCCATATTTGGGTGCTCCTCCTGATGGAATAATTGAAAATGACATTTTAATTGAAGTGAAGTGTCCGTACAATGGATGAAATGAAAAAAAAAAAGTGGCAGGGAAGTGTTTCAAGTTTCTCACTGTTAATGATGATAACAACATTGTGCTGCGACAGAACTCTGATTACTATTTTCAGATTCAGCGTCAACTGTACATAACCCCAAAAATTCACTACTACTTCATGGTGTTCACATTTAAAGACTTCTTTGTGCAGAAGACATAGTTTCACGGAAAATATTGTGAGGGATCTTTGTTACCAAAATTGGATCTCTTCTATGCCAAGCACTTCAGACCCTTTTTGTCCTCTACACTTTAACTTGTAGACTAGCACAACTGTGCATGATTATATGATGTGACTTGAATGTTATGCTGAAAAGTAAAATTTCAATGATTTTTTCTTTTTATTTAAGGAGAGCAGATGGTTAACAGTTGGTAAATATTGCCATCTTCCTAGATTAACAAAGAAAAAACAAACAAGCAATGTAACATATTAATTACAGCTCTTTTGGGTTTTATTTTTGATAAATATGAATATTTTATATTATTTAAATACATGTATACCTGTACATGTATAGCTAGCAACAACTTTGAAATTCATGCAAATATTTAGCATTAGAGTTTTAGTCAGTATACAGGTACTTTACAAAACATGGGTATGTATATAAAGCAAGCAAAAACAGTAAAACTACGAACATACAACACACAGTTTGATAACAGATGTGTTATATTAGATGGAAACAAGAGGAAGCCAAAATAGACTAAAAGCTTAAAAATGAATAAGTGCATAAATATATCAACAAAATACAGAACATGTATCAATTAATGCATAGGCTGGTGCACTTAACAGCTAACAGAAGGATAGTTATTCAACATGGTTTCAGTCTGATACTGAAAATGTTGTGTGAAAAATGAAGTACTGTCATTATCATGATTGTGCATTTTTGTCAACAATGCAGTTTCTGAAATTTTAAAGTACAAAATAAATAAAAACAATTCTTGAAGCAAGATGTACTTTAGAGATTGGAAGTTCATACTTAAGAATTTTAAATGTCTTCGCCAGACTCGTTCAACATGAATTCTTTTTGAGGCAACTTTCCTGTCTTTGACAATTTCTTCTGGATGAAGCTGACTTTTTTCCTTTCAGAGGTGTGGGACACATTCTGAGAAGCAAATAAGTCCTCGGTCATAGTTTCCTTGTTAGTCATGATGCTATATCCAGGAGAAAATTTGTCACCATCCAGGAGAGTTGATCGTTCAATAATTTGTCTATCTGATGCAGAACCTCCATAAGCACTTGATATATATGAAACAGCTCCATTAGGAGTGATACCTATCATAGTTTTCAAAGTATTCGTATGCTTATATGATGACCAAGTTTTAGACTGAGCTTCAACATACGATGGTCTTTGAATTGGCTGCTCTGTGGAATCTAATCTAATATGACTCTTGTTTACCAAAATGTTTGGAAAAGACAATTGGCATGTGCTCCTTAACTATTTTCATAGATGGCCACAATTCATCTTAAAGTTCCTTAAGTTGAAAGAAAAGAAAATTATTCATGTAGTTATGATTTTTGAAACAGTTGATTCCAAAACGTGAAAGAGCATGGAAAGTTCAATGTCCTCTTTTGCTTGTAGCTCAATCAAGGTAAGAAAGAGTAGGTCTTGTGGACTTAATAAACACCATATATAACTCAAGTCAAATTATGTTGGTCCTAAAATGTTGAACAAAAGCATAAAATGGTCATAATTATTATATAATACCTGTATAATATGATATCATTTTACTACTGTTTTCTATTCCCTCAATTGCAAATTTACCAACAACTGGTATTTCACATTGAACTTCCTTGTCAACATGTTCCATCTCTGGTTCCTCATTAAGTGGTTGACTGTCTCTGGATAGAGGTAGTGATTCTACAACAACTTCTTCTTGTATATCATACAGATGTACTGTGTCAGTCACATCACTGCTTTCTGTCCCACCTTTTCCTCATGCGTTCGGATCTAGCTGACCCCTGTTGTGGGTTCTTGAAATCAAATACAGAAGGAACTGTCCCTGGCTTCAGTCTACAGCGTTCTTCTATCTCAAAGGGCATTAGTAGTACAACATAATATATAAACATCAGTCATTATTTTGATATTATAAACATGTACGACTTCCGTTTCACGTATTGTTTTGCATATGGTGATCTTAAATGAAAGATTATGGTCTAAGGAGGCTGTATATTGTATCATGCAGTTCAACTTCAGTTGTAAATGAATAACCCTGGAATTCACGATTCACACAGCGATTAACGAATCAAAAACATAATACATTACCATGGTCGTCGAATACCAACCCCTGCAAAAAATATGAAGAAACCACAAAGCAACACATTCAACAAATCAACTCAATGCATTTTTTAAAAGAATTGAATTTACATTAACAAATTAAACTGGACAACATTGGAACAAATCAACAAAGACATGTCTCAAAAACTTGGCAGACTACTAGTAGACATTACAGTTACTATATTACAGAATTCAGTGAAAAATTATGAGCCCTGATTTAACCATAGGTTCATCAATCCAACATTTGACAAAATACCTTTAACATTTACTACCCAATTTTTACAGTTTTGTTTACTTCTCATTCCATTACACATTGCTGTCCTTCAAGAGTCTCTGGATCAATGAGGGGGGGGGGGACTATACTTTCTTCTAGAACAGTCCTAGGGATGATGAAAGGGCAATTCACGACGTTGGCTTTCCTGTTCATAACGGACTACTTAACAAGATCAGCACACCTGGAGGGATTTCTGAACGAATCACTATAATCATGGAACTGGTAACAAAAAAAGCTGGTAAAGCCCACATAATCAGTTCTCATGCTCCTCCTCTAACAACAAAAACTGAGAAGAAAGATCGACATCTGCTTCGTACTTGGATATTATATTGAAATTATATATTCACGACACACTAACACTTCAACTTTATAACAAATGGGATGATTTCAGATTCTTCATCGTCTACTTCCCATATTTACGTATGTAGCAATAGTCCATTATTACCTGTATATGGTGTTAATTTCTCTGATTCGATACGCAATTCCTTGTTCTGCTTATGATCAGTTTTTAAACCGAGGAAGGCTTCTGACAAGCACGTTGATGTTAGAGTGGTTGTTATAACGACCATAAACTTTACCAAATGCTGAATTTAAACGAAACGTTTAAAGTCAGCATTTCGCAAAGTTTATGGTCGTTATAACAATTTACATTGCAGTTTACCAATACAACCTGTCATTGCGTCAAATGCAGTCTGACGTGTTTCATACCGATTGTTAGCCCGTTCATTACACACTAAGTTTACTTCATCAAGATATAGGGCTCACGGCGTGTGTGACCAGTCGATAGGGGATGCTAACTCCTTCTAGGTACCTGATCCCACCTCTGGTATGTTTGCTCAACTCTTAAGTTTGTATTCCATATAGGAGTTGTGAGATTGATCACTTTTAGTTATGTTTGTATTTTCGCACATCATAAATGTGTTTTGAAACTTAATATGCTTAATCCCATATTTTGCATAATGACTTTTTAAATGCAAACATTACATGACTTTTGTTTTAATGTAAATATCGTGAATGATTCTCAGAGTGAATGTTTCTTTTCTGCACAAATATCAAGTATTACTTATTTACACGTAATGCATTTTACAAGTAATCCCGTGGGGATCCGGATTAGAATAGAACCTCAGTACCCCTTGCTTGGCGACTAAATGGGGCGGTCCTTCGGATGAGACTGCAAAAACCAATTCCCCGTGTCACAACGGATGTAGCACGATAAAGATCCCTTCCTGCTCGAATACCGTAAGCGCCGAGCACAGACCTAATGTTTGCAGCCCTTCGCCGGCAATGGTGACGTCTCCATATGAGTGAAAAATTCTCGAGAGGGACGTTAAACAATATTCAATCAATCAATCAGTTTACTAGTAGGAATACAAGTACGAGATACAAAGTAATAAGTGTACCAACCTGCTACATGTACAGCGTATGTAGTAGCAGTAAAATGGTACATGTATCTTCCAAACCTTAGCATGTTGGAACTTTAATATTCAATCACTGATAATTAAGTAGAATATATTGTTAATTATCCAATTTAAAAAAAAACAAATCGATTCAATACCCCTTTACAGTTTATGGTTTGGTATATAGAGTATTTGTTTTTCAAATTGATACTCATTTATTTCCGTTACGTGTAAAATTGCTCAGGAAAACAGAGGAATACACGGCGGCATGCGGACTAACAATTTTCAATGAATTTTATATTAATCAAAATGCTATGATTATTGAGTTTAATTTAGTACAACCCTCCTCCCTTATCCATTAACCTGTCTCTGGAATATACCAAAATTCACAGGCAAAATTCACAAAAGGAAATGATATCGTTCCCATTCGTGTGAATTTTGATTTCAAAAACTTCCCAGTATATACACTGAATATATACATACGTAAATTGGTACTGCATTGCCTTTTTTTCCAATTGAAACTAAATTTAATGTACCTTTCGGTTCTATCAAAATGTAAATATCGTCCGACATATTGGGCGATACGCCGCGGCATGCGATTTTCAAATTTACCATCCCGATTCCATGATTATCAATTTATTTTAAAATTTAAAGAAGCGAAATTTTAAAATATGCAACACTTTCATTTGTTTGAGTTTGTATTTTACATTGACCAATTATCCAATAGCTATATGTAATTTAGGGGAGTATGATGTCAAACATTATTCATTGTTTACATACATTACATGTATGTTATTTAGAAGACAGGTAGGAAATGCCTACGATCAATATGAAGTAATAAGACATTTCCGATTAAAAGCTCATGAGTTGAACACAATGCTCCTGACAAAGTCCAATGACAGGTCCAATTCAGGTCTTATTAAAACAGAAAGTATCAAAAACATTCAATGAGTATTGTACCACTTCACATTCCCATAGAATGTGCTCTATTGTCTCAGTATTACCAAAAGTGCTTACATTTGTATGTAATATAATTTTGGGGGCAAATGTCTGACACGTCGCATATGTCCTTAACAAGCACTAGATTTCTGAGGCCGTGTGAAATGATTTTGGTGATTCCGTGTCGGGTTCGTGGAAGGACAGCATGCGCAGTAACAGCTGTCGCTTCTAAAAATGGAGCTTACACGTATATGTCGGTTAGATTGATTATAGATAGATGGAAGGAAGGTCTCACGATCAAGGTTTATAGGTTTATGGAGGAGTAACACATCAAAGCATTTGATATCAATGAAAAAAGGGGGAAATCTAAAATATTTCAAGATTGAAAACTTTCAAATTTACTTGATGTGTCTATTATCAATTATTCCTTACTTTATAAATACACTCTAAATCCACGACATATGAATGATTTAAGAGTTACAGTGTAGGGGATCATATCTAGATTGAGCTCTATGATATTGATATCGTAGTATTTTTTTCACAAAAAGAGAAACTATTGAATGGACAGTTTAATTCATCTCAAAATATTCCATCTTCCAAAACATGATTATTTCTAGGACAAAAGAAGTGTCATACAATATAGCCATTATAATAAATCATTTCCATTCAGAAATATCAACTTGGTTTTCCTTTGTACTGCAAGGTGTTCATAAAACCTCCTCCCGTTCCTTTGTATGTGAAAAAATATTTTAAAGGCTTACAACAACATTGTAAAAGAAACAGGGATCTTTCAATAATGATGAGAAATATACACCCAGTACTTGCACACAAATGAACAAATAGATGGATTCATATTTATATCCAAGGAACAAATCCGACATATACTGAATGAATAGAACATTTTGCGTTCACAGTTCGCTTACCGTGCGTTAACTGTTCAAGTGGGAAAGTAAAACGTACCAGGAGCTGTAGCCAATCCAACCTATCATTGGGTCAAATGCAGTCTGACTTGATTGTTTCATGCCGATGGTTAGGTCGTTCATGGCAAACTAATCTTAACTACGGATAACTCTGTTTACCAACTCAAGATATAGGGCTCATGGCGGGAGTGACCGGTCGACAGGGATGTTTACCCCTCCTAGGCACCTGATCCCACTTCTGGTATATCCATGGGATGGTGTTTGCCCAACTCTCTATTCTTTATTGCTTTTTGGAGTTATGAGATTGATCATTGTTTGTTATCTTTACCTTTCATGAGGCTCCTCTGATCAGAACTTTTTGGCCTAACTATATAGCTAAATTAATTAACGATAAATAGATCTAACGTTATATGTTGAAAAGTTGCATTATCAGCCGCCACTTTCTGTTCGAAAAAAAAGTCGAAAGAAAATGGTGGAGCGATATTGACATTACAAATTTATATATTTAGTGTATTTTTTACACAACTGTTGGGGTTCGAATAAAGCACAAACTTGCACATCGGTTTCTTTACTGAGAACAAAATAAAAAAAACCCGTCTTGTTAAGTAAAATGATAGGTAATTATCCCTCATATCGGTCCTAATGTCGCAAATTTGATTGTAAAAGAATTTTAAGTAGTCAACATTGTCAGTCACTTGTTATGCTAAAATAGCTGTACACAATACATGTGAAAATCTTAAAGTAAATAAATAAAACACGAGGCCCTGGGCCACATCGCTCATATGAGCAGCAGTTCCTAGCAATAAACAAGCTTAAGCAAAACTATCATTACACAAGCAGCTTCGTTCAGAAAAAACCGTTTCTTAGGTAACGACTTAAAATTCATTAATTATCATACTTGATTATTAACTGAACTACAAATTCAATAATTATCATATGCCCTTGTAGACGGGTATAGGCTTTCATAGTAACAAATTTAATCTAAGGATGCTTTGTGCCGAGTTTGGATTCCAATACATTCGCATGTAAATCTTTGATTCCATATTGTGACCCCACCTTACCCCATTGGATTATGATTTTTACATACTAGAATCTCTTTGTCAAGAAGGTTTCATGGAAATTTCAAAATTTCTGGTCCAGTGATTCTTAAGAAGAGTTTTAAATGACCCCACCCTATTTTTGCATTTTTGTGATTATCTCCCCTTTGAAGGGGACATGACTCTTCATTTCAATAAACTGGACTCCCCTTTACTCAAAGATGATTTGTTCTAAGTTTGATTGAAATTGGCACAGTGGTTCTGCAGAAGGTGACGTGACCTTTCATTTGAACAAACTTGAATCCCTTTTACCTAAGGAAAATTTATATCAAGCTTGATTGGAATTGGTCCAGTGGATTTTAAGAAGATTTTCCTATATATCAGCATCTAAAACGTTGATCCCTTAATGTGGCTCCACCTTCCCCTCGGGGACTGAAAATATTAGAATCTACTCTGTATAAGAAAGCTTTCACTCAAATATCAACTCTTATGGCCCCGTGGTTCTTGAGGGGACGATTTTTAAAGATTTACCCTATGGATTTGCACGTAAAACTTTGACCCCCTATTATGGCCCCGTCTTACCCTCAGGGGTCATGATTTTAACAAATGTGAATCTCCAATAGGTCAGGAAGTTTTCCTGTAAATGCCAGTGTTTCTAGCCAAGTGGTTCTTGAAAAGATTTTTGAATGACTCCACACTATATTAGCATTTTTGTGATTATCTCCCCTTTGGAGGAAGCATGTCCCTTCATTTCAACAAACTGGAATTCGATTTAACCAAGGATGATTTGTTCCAAGTTTGATTGAAATTGACCCAGTGGTTCTCGAGAATGTAAATTCAGCTTTTCTGGTCCAGTGGTTCTTGAGAAGGAGGTTTTAAAATGACCCACCGTACTTTTGCATTTTGGTGATTATCTCCCCTTTGCAACAATCATGGCCCTTCGTTTGAACAAACGTGAATTCCCTTCACCTAAGGATGCTTTGTCACAAGTTTGGTTGAAATTGGCCGAGTGGTTCTGGAGAAGAATATGAAAATGTGAAAAGTTTACAACGACGACGACGCCGATGACAGACTACAGACACATTTCGATTAGAAAAGCTCACTTGAGACTTCGATGCTGATGAACTAAAAACGGCGCTTGGGAGGTGTGCAAAGGAAATTCTGATCTGGCTATTTTGGAATCGGGATGGGGTATCGGAAGTCCCAACATTTGACAATGATCATTATCTGTTATTTTTATATGTGCATAAAGACATCGGGTGACTCGCCCCTCCACTAGTTTTGAAAGTAGTAATGATGAGAAGAATGCAAGCTTGAACCCCTGTAGCAAAGGATGAACACTTGTTCCGACTGGGGGAAAATTGAGGCAGCTTTAGCTTACAAATCCTTTTCACATCACAATCCATGCCATGAATTAGGATTTTGAAGATTAGACGAAAATCTTTTTTAAAGAGTTGTATGATCCGTTTCTGTTTGTGTGTGTTTGTGTAACAAGAGATTTCATTCCAAAACAAACAAAATTTTAAAATTATATGATCAGAATAATTGAGTTTAATTCTTAATTTGGTATGAAAAAATTACAGGTTTCTGCGAATTTTTTGGAATATTTCTTGATTGAAAATAATGGAAAATATGTGCAATGCTGAATAAGTGCGACACCCACCCAGCATGGCAAGCATTGTCTCTATAAAACTGACAACACAGTCAGGAAATTTCAACGATGCTATCTATGAGGGAAAGAGGCTGAAATCCAATGCACATCGTGAGTGGTTTTTGTTTTGGTTTATATACAAAATGTATTTGCAGAAGAATAAGACATTTTAACACTTTTTGTTCTTTTCACATGAAACATGAAGAGATGTACTCCTGGGGTGTTTCCTCGATTGTATTTGTACGCTCACTAAAGAGGGATAATCGCTTTTTTTCGAGAATATCTCGCCATAAGAGAATTGATCCCAACTTGACTGATACATGTACTTGCCACTTCCAACGGAAACAACAACTTGAAATAGAAAAATATATTTTCTTTGAAACTGCTCTGTCAGCTTTATACTTTTCTTTGTGTAGTAGATAACAAGATTTGGTGGTGGTTTGCCTCCAGTAAATCCCCAAGGAATGGCGATGATCTTGGCATACAAGTAAGTAGTAACAGTTATCTGCACGATAGTTTTACGTCAATGTTCCTAAATCTGTACAACAGGAGGCCAATCTCGGTTGAGTATTACAAAATGTTCCCACTTTAAGATATCTTAGATATCAACTGATGTCTTTTGAACAATTATTAAGGGTTGACAAGTCTAAAAGAAGGATCAATCTTAGAAAAACTTCAGTTTTTCATCACTTGTCACCCATATTTGTTTACCCACGAAACGTTGACAAGGTCCGGCCTGAATATTTATTTTTCACCATTAAGTTAAAAAATGTTAAAATCCACATTTACATTTGATAAAACAAAGCGAGATAAGTGAAATATGTTCTAAATAAATACTCTTTTCTGCAAAACTTCCATGCAAGTTTTGGATTATTATATATTTTTACGCACAGGGAGGGAGCTCAAATTGCTGGTACATTGGCTACTTATGTCAGTAATTACCCAACAATAGCATGCTTTCCCAGTAATTTTAATGTTTTATCTTAATTATTGAGGGATTTCCTTCAAGTACCGTCTATACTTTCTGGACAAATTTTATTGTATTGGATATTATTTCATTTTTTAAAATGATCGTTTTCAATAGACCCTTAGATGAATGAAATAGGCCACGTGTTTGGCAATTAACAATGTTTGTGTTTCTCTTTTTTTGAGACATTTACTTTACATACTATAAAATTGTCGTATGACCTTAACTTTTATTGAGTATGAATAAAATTGTGAGGAATGGCATGTCAGCCAAATTACAGCGACTGCTTGATATCTCCGTGGACGACCTCTTAAAATTCTTTATTTACTTGTTATGATCTCCAAATATAATGTCTTCAAGTGCAGGTGTTCATTGAAAACTATGAATTGCTTTAGCATTTCAATGCACAAGTGCAGGCGTGCATTGAAAATTAAGAATTGCTTTAGCAACAGTGTACTATCATACTAGAGTTTTTTACATCATAGACAGTTCCTTCTTCCACAAAAATGGAAAACGCAAATATTCCTATCTAGAGATCAGTCATCCAAAAATTACTCCGATTCCACGTTTAAGTACTCTGAAGTTGAAATTAAAAATAAGCTGGAGTTCCTCATCTACAATATATTCGTGGTCTTTGGAGATCAGGTCTTCAAACAGTCAGTTGAAATCTCCATGGGCACGAATCGTGTTCCTTTGTTAACTGATCTGTGTCTATATTCATAGGAAGCAGAATTTATTCAAAAACTTCTACGTGAGAAGAAAAAATCTCTTGCTGTGGCATTCAATTTGACATTCAGATGTATCGACGACGTTTTGTCTATTAACAATGATAACTTTCATTCATATGTCGATTCGATGAATCCCTGTGAGCTCGAAATAAAAGACACCACAGAGTCGTCCTCATCTGTTTCATACTTAGATATTTCAATGAAAGTAGACATTAACGGCAAACTGACAACTCAACTGTATGCAAACGGGATGACTTCACCTTCTTCATCGTCAACTTCCCATATTTATGAAGCAATATTCCATTATCACCTGCATATGGTGTTTATATCTCTCAGCTAATTCGATACCCAAGAGCTTGTTCTGCGTATAGTTAGTTTTTAAATCGAGGCAAGCTACTGACAATAACAAGTTGATGGTGCAGTGGTCTCGATTGAAGTCAGCATTTCGCAAATTATATGGTCGTTATGACGATCTAGTTTGCCGATCAAATTGGGTCAAATGCTGTTTGAGGTGTTTCATACCGATTGTTAGGCCCTTCTTGGCACACTAATTTTGACTACGGATAACTCGGGTTACCTGATCAGGATATAAGGTTTACAGTGGGTGTGACCGGTCGACAGGGAATGCTTACTCCTCCTGGGCACCTGATCCCACCTAGTGTGTCCAGGGGTCCGTGTTTGCCCAACAATTTATTTTGTATTGCTTGTAGGAGTTATGAGAGTGATCATTGTTCGTTATCTTCACATTTCATGGTACATTTATGTGATTTGTTTTCATTCATGTATGTCTAATGCGGGATTGTCTTATTCCCCCTACACTGTTAATCCATTCTGACAATGTATCAAGTTTTAATTTCTTTTTCATATTTAGCCCAACATCTGACATAATCGTTGACAGGTGTGGCCCGATAAAGATCCCTCCCTGTTCAATGGTCATAAGCGCCGAGCATAGGCCTAAATTTTGCAGTCCTTCAAGTTTCTGTCGCCAATTGAAAGAGCGAGGTTAATTGATTTTGATGATCTTTTAAATAAGGGATTTCTGGTCCTCATTTTCAACTATATCAACATCACCAGTGATGACATATACAGCTAGATTATAGTTGAAAGAAGACGAGGAACAAGAAGATGTGGGTGGAATAAGGATTATATGGTCTATATCTAGACATTGTGAAGTTTGTTTGTAATTAAAAAGTTTGGATGAATAATAGAAGTGTACTTGTAGGAAATACTGCGTGTAGACTTGAACTTAAATAAGTTGGAATACAAGACTAAACTTTTAAAGACGAAAAATAATAATTATGTTAAGGGCATCTCTTCCTTTGTTAGTTTTGAGGTTAAATAACTGTCAGCGTGATTCGGAAGGAATGTCACCCATAACATGCAATGGTTTAAACAGCATGTGACGGACAACACCCATAATCATAGAATTTAGTCTATATTCAGGTGTTGAAAAAACCAAGTATGGACTAGCTTTGGCTTCTTCAAATAAGTTATTTAAAACGTCCAATGGAACAGAGTAAATTTGTGTGCGAATATGATGTGGACCTTGTTGTCTGTTGGCGTAAGTTAAAACTGATAAAATTTGAAATTGATGAAATTCAATTTTCTTTAAAAAAAAACAAACGAATAAAACATTGTGAAAATGAAAAACTAATAGTTGTGATCTGAAATCATTAAATATATTTCTATAAATTTATGAGGAATTGGTATAGAAAAAATCAGCAGATGTGTCATTCCATGTTAAATGTATTTTGCTTCCCAATTCATTTCTGAAGACCTACGTTCCTGCCGAGTTATCTAGAAGATTAACGTTTTTACAATCTTTCTCCATGCCTTCATTGTAGCTTGAAAAGGCTTCTTCATGACTGCTTTTGAGGTTGTACAAACAGATTGTACGACGACTACGAATTAAGATTAGCTAATACCACACTCCACATTCGTTTTGAAACTCTGACACTGCTGAAACGAGATCATTTTGACCGTACTTGATATCTGTAAACTCCTAAATGTACACGAGGAATCAATTATCGCATACTTTCGCGAGAAGCATCACTCGCGAATACAAATTACTCGCTTTTATTTTTATATTGCTAAAAACGTGTAAAAACTCTTGATCAACAGAACACTTACTAATTTATGTTATCGCGATTTGACGAATACGAGTCGTTTTGCGATGTAAATTACTCGCATAAAATAAGGAATCTACAGTATACATTCTCCACTGATATGTCTGTCCTTAAGGTAAGTAGTAAAACCGTTGGTTGAAATTATGAGCCTTTAATGAAGTGATCAATCCAAGTTTCAGTTCCAAAACTTACAGCTGAACTTGTGCTTTCGATAAGGTTAAGAATTTATATTCACTGACTGGAGTTTATATTCAGAATTCTATAATGGCAAAATACGACAAATAAAACGGATGACATGGGATTTAGATGAACGAAGTATTCGCAGAAAATCCGTCGATAAAGTTGGTTTATACCCAGTGAATCGGTCTTGAAGCAGGTAGCCGCCTGTTTATTTACATGGTTTGTTGCACACCTTTACATATATTAGTATTCACAAGTGGTCATTTCAAAAGCTTACAGAAGGTAGAAACTGATAATTCAGAACGACTTATGAGGGTGATCGGTGGGGAAATAAGATATTTTGGATATATTAATTTTTTGTAAGTTTTCATTGTTTATTACTCATCTCATATCAATACAATTAGCACCATCAGTAGTACAATAGCACAGATACAATGCATTGCATTGCAGAAAAGATATATATACAAATTATAATAGTTTTATGAAATTTTCAATAGTACTTGTTTTCAATACATAACTACTATACTTTATAACTTTACACCACAAAACTGTACACTTTTTGACATGATTTGACATGCTATATTCAGTTTCTTCAAGACTGCTTAGTCTACAAAACATTTTATATTTGTATATCTTCAAAGCAATGAAGGAAATAAATTTATTAAGGAGGCGTGTGTTTTGATTACATTCAAAATGAAAACCAATAACAATACTTTTCCATTGAATATTGACTTTGCACGCCAAAGACACCATATTCCAAACAAATGAAACATTTTTACACTCATATATAAGATGTCTAATATTTTCTGTTTCTAGACACAGAGAACATTTGTCAGAAGATTCTTTTTTCCATTTAAACATGTATTTGTTACAGGAAAGCAAGTTATGCATCAGTTTATAATTAAATTCAGCAATATTTTTTATCTAAATCTAACTTAATCTTTTGTTGATAAATGTGTTTCCACATTTCTTTACTGACATTATATTCTTTGTGATATAAATTATGGTGCTTAGGTGATATAAACAATTTACTCAAAAGTATTTAATAGAAAAATTTACATTTTTGTTTTTCTACCGTACAATATTTATTAGTAAAATTGAAATATCTTTTATCTTTTATGTTAATAAATTTTTATTCGTGTACATGAATTTTCTTTCTTATATATTTAAAAGCTGATTTGACTATTTTATATTCACAAAGTAGATTTGCTTTTTTGCAAATTTCTTTGCTTATTTCATCCATTGTCTTAAAAACGTTATCGTTAAACAAATCTTTCACATATTTAATGTTTTTAATGGCATTAATTATTTCAGTTTTACCAAAAATTGTAAATTGTCTCTTTTTCCATGACTCAACCAGTTTTTGCATTTTTTTTTCACTTTTATCAATCCAGTTTCTATTGTAACATTCTTCTTTATCTACACCAATATATATTCCAAGGCATTTTACAGATTATGTTTTTACTTTTATTCCCTCAAGTTTTTCTATGTTACGATGCAACCTACGTGGACCTGTTAATATACATTCGGTTTTATCCACGATTAGCTTTGATCCTGCATGTTTGGAAAATTCTTTGATTGTTTTTAAAGCCTCCTTTAAAGATTCTACACTTTTAAGAAATAGTGTCAGATCATCTGCATGATGAACATGTTTATACTCTTTACTAAATTCAGAGGGTTTAATTCCTAAAATTTTATCATTTTTCTTTATCTTTAAGGCTAGAATATATTTGCGACAAATAGATATAGAATTGCCGAAATAGAGCATCCCTGTCTTATGCCTCTCGACATGCGACATGTTTTTGAGATCCAGTCATTGTTTTTAAATCGAAATAGCGGATGTTTTTGAGATCCAGTCATTGTTTTTAAATCGAAATAGCGGATGTTTATAAAGAATTTTCATCCACCTTATAAAATTATGTTTAAAATGATATTTCTCTATAGTTTTAAATAAGAAGTTCCATTCTATTGAATCGAACGTCTTTTCGAAATCTAAAAATAGCAATATTTCGTCTGTTTCTGTTTCCTCACAATATTCGAATACATCTAAAATTACTCTAGCATTTTCGCCAATATATCTTCCTTTAATGTATTCTGATCGATGTTCATTAATGATATTTCCTACAACCTTTTGAAGTCTTCTAGCAAAAATAAAAGCAATTATTTTATAATCCGTGTTAGTCAAACTAATTGACCTATAATTTTTATAGTTCGTTTCATCTCCTTATTTATACAGGAGGGAGATAACAGCGGTTCTCTGTGAAAAAGTCATTTGACCATTATCAAATATTACTTTTAGCGCTTCATAAAATAGGTCTTTTATGTCATTCCAAAAATATTGGTAAAATTCGTTTGTAAGACCATCAAGTCCTGGAGATTTGTTCGTTTTTAGATTTGTTACAGCATCAGTGCATTCCTTAAGAGATGGGAACTGCTCACAACAGTTTGCATCGCTCTCACTCAGTACATTTTCTAAATCAATAAACAATAGATAATTATTTATGCATTCATCTGATATATTATCAGACGAGTATAGACTTTTGTAGAAATCACACATAGCACCCAAAATATCGTTGGTGTTTTCTATGCGAGTATCTTCATTAACTTTCAATTCTTTTATAACACTTTGTTTTTGCCTACTTTTCTCTAAATGAAGAAAGAATTTTGAACATGTTTCGCCTTCCAGCATCCATTTTGATCGTGACCTCACGAAAGCACCTTTACATTTTTTGTCATATAACTCATCTAGTTCTGACTCTAGATTATGGTTTTTTTTTATTCATATCTATACTATAAGAATCAAGCTCCTCTATTTCATTTATTTCTTTTTCTGTTGATTTAATGCGATTTTTTGTAGTTAGATTTGATTCTTTCGAAAACTGAATAGAAAAATCCGAGATTTTATTTTGAATGTTTCCCACTTATCTACTGGGTCTAATTTTTCTTTACGTATCTCATCGACAATTCTATGAATTTCTTTTTTATAATTTAAATCATTTAAATGGGAGTTATTAAGTTTCCAATATCCATTTCCCCTTTTATTTGCGTCTATTTTAAACGTTATTTTAATGACCTATGGTCAGACATTCTTTTCCCAAAGTTTGTACCTGAAATTTTCCGTATGATTATATTGTTTAAGGTCGATCGATCCTCATGTGATGTCATAGGTTTTTGCAAAAATCTTAATAAATTAAACTTTGCACATGATAGAAATATATCTTTCTGAGGAATGTTATTCACTGGATATAATAAAATATCTGGTAAACTAATAACACTGAAGAAGTTTATATTTTCCATAGATAATCAATTATTTATTATTTTAAAAATGTTGTCAAGGGCAATAACTCCTATGCTGGAATATCCTCTACTGGATGTCTATTATACATTGGTTTCCCCAATATCCACAATTAATATTTACATATTTATGAATTAGAAGTTTTTTTAAAAACTGTTGATATCTAAATTTTGTCATTTTCAACAAGTTTTTATCTATTTTTATTATTCTGTTGAACGAAAATGTGTGATTTTCTGATGTTGATGTATACTTGTTTTTGTATGTCTGACATCTTTAAAAAGGTGGTAACATATACATTTTCTTTGGTTATTAATTAAGTTAAGCTATATTGAGCGGAAATTAATAAAGTTTTTCCACTTTTAACCATTAATATTGATAAGTCATATGAGGATGGAGCTACCTTAAATCAAATGTAAAGTTTCTATTCAAAAATATATAATCGATTCTACTACTAGGGATATCCTCTGAATTACACCATGTATGACCTTTAAAAGTTGGATGTGTTGATTGCCAAGGTTTATTCCCACTTAGCCAACATTTTGAAAAATCCTATTCCCACATAGCCAACATTTTGATTTTTACACCTGAGTGATCAGCAAGCTATAGTCTGTTTTCACAGGTAAATGTTTTACCTGAGAAGGATAATTACTAAATTGAGATTAGATTGCTGTTCTCAAAGAGTATTTGCTAGATAGGCATAATTATGATCACTGATTTACAGAATCACAAGCCTGAAAATTATGAGATCTTAATTATTTTCTGGACTGTCTTGATTGAGATTAGATTGCTGTTCTCAAAGAATATTTGCTAGATAGGCATAATTATGATCACTGATTTACATAATCACAAGCCTGAAAATTATGAGATCTTAATTATTTTCTGGACTGTCCATTTTTTCAAAAAATCATTTTAAAGAAAAATGGCCAATCTACAGGTGCAGGTCAACTTTTTAGAGAATGGTAGAGGAGGATTTTATCTTCTTAATGGTGGATATAAGTATTCAGTGAGGACAAAGAAGACAAACTATTATATATCCAGCAAAATAAAATTCATAAATAGAAGGAAAACAAACCAGCTCATTATTTGAAAAAAGATAATTTTTAAAGTTATTTGATTATAGAAGTCATAATATCATTAAATGAATTATTTAAAAAAGGGACAGAATCTCAATAATATATTCTATCATTATACATGTATATATCCTACAAAATATTCCTATTGCTTTATTCTGGTTATATCTGAAAACAGACTATAGCCTACCTGTAATTAAATTCTTTTGTTCTCTACCTGCACCCAATTCCCACTTAGCCAACACAGAGTTACCTGTATTTTTTCAAAATGTTGGCTAAGTGGGAAGACACCATTGCCAAGTATCATACAAATCAAAAGAAATAACAATCTTTTTAATCTTTGATGTATTTTGGTTATGAAATTATCTGTTTTACAGTTAAAATCCCCGTATATTATAATATTGTCATCTTCTGTTATACCTTGTTTTTGCAGAAAATTGTGCATTTTTTTTAAAGAATGTGCATCTTTCTTTTATAGTGTTTGGTGAGTAAATATTTACAAGTGAAAATATTTTTCCATGTATTTTTGCTTTTAAAAATAATCTTCCGTCCAATGATGCGTGTTTTTCAATTATTTCTAGTTTTAATTCCTTTTTAAAAAAGAATGCTAACATCTCTACTAAAAGGCGAATCGCTAAAACAATGAACCAATTTACCGAACCACCTTGAGTCATATTTAAATATATTTTTCTCAATATAGTGTGTTTCTTGTAAAACGATAATATCTACATTCATATAATTTAACCATATATATAACTTAACTCTTTTTTCGCCCAAGTTTAATCCTCGAACATTTACCGACAGTATTTCAAACCTATCCATTTAGGCTAAAAAGTTGAGGAAAAATACAGCAATATGTAAATACATGTTTATGTATATAAGTTGAAGAAAGTTTGAATATCTATAAAATTGCAACAACAAAAAAATAAAATAAAATTAAAAAAAAAAAGAAAAATTAGTTTTGTAGAAGTTGTAGATATCTAATTCAATTGTCCACTTTCAGTCCGTGAATCGCGACATATGATTGTTACATATCCGCTGTCACTGGTTTGTGGCGTAGTGACAGACTGATCACATTCTTTTTTTAATTAACACTATTCTTTGTGGTCCTGTTTCGGGAGTTACTTCCAGTTCTCAACTTTTTAGCATCGTTCTTTTGAATGCTGCTGAGCTTGTCTGAAATGTTCCTCTGGTCCGACAACTGAGTGTTCCTGGGGACGGATATTGATCGACTCGGGGGTCTGTTTTCACAAGCGAGTTTGTGAGTAAGCTTACCCATGATATTTTTGTCGGGCCATTTACTGTGATCGGTGTGATCCGTTCCTATCCGATTTAGGCCAGTGCCCCAGAAATCGTCGTAGACGGCTTCAGCATATATAGTGGAGGGCGTACTTTTCTTCAGGACAGCGAGATATTCTTCAACTTGATTATATTTAGCCTTTAGAATTTCCTCCATTACTTCTTCCCGCTTAGACAGGAATTCATCACTGCTGTGAATCTCTTTCCCCATTTTTTTTTTTTTGGCTTCTAAGGCTGAGTTTGCATCTTGAATAGCCTGCGCGTTTTGGATGTCTCCATTTCGAATGGCCTTGACATACTGAAATGCGTGTTCGGAGGATTGATGGTGAACGCGAAATACATGTAGGAAGCACGGAAAAAAGTTGGAAAGAGGATTTTCAGAACCAGCAAAGGACATGACTTCCTTCTGATTTTCTACAAAGACATCACATAATTCAGATCCTGGATCATGGCCGTCTTTTAGACAGATTCTGCAGCGTTTGGTTTCCGTACACTGGGATCTCTAATGCTCGCCCCAGCAGTTAGAACACATAGGCTTCTGTTTATTTGAAGGTTGACCTTTGTGATAGATGATACATTTTAAGCCCGCACAAATAGCTGATCTTGGCAATGATTTTCCCTGGGGAAGAGGTTTGGCATAGCCAAACCTGTTTCCATTTAGACTACTTGTTATTTTCCGTGTTATGGGATGTCGTATATTTTCATATTTTATTGGGCTTATAAGAGATACATCAAAGTTATCAAGCATCTTTATAATTTCTCCATCATCAACGGATAGAGAAACTCCCTTAATTGTGATTCTCAAAACTTCCTCTGTGGGAGAGTTTGTACCAGCTGAGAAAGGGTTTGTTTCAAAAGCAGAAACATTTGTGTTTCGAAAGTCGAAACCTTCAGACAGTAGTTTGGTTCTTCTTTGGAGAGTATTTACGTACATTTAGATTCTCCAGAGTCCACGATCTCGTTGTATACATTTGATATCACCATTTGATTTTGGATATATTATTGGTTCTATATAAAATAATTTCATTCTAGAAGGGGGTATGTACATAAGATCTGTATAAGCTATTCACACTTCGGGTGCCTGTATTACTATTCAGGGTCAACAATTTCCCAATTTGGTAAACCATTGTCTCCTTAATGTAAAACTTATACGGTACCAATTTTGATGCACCAGATGCGCATTTCGACAAATAATGTCTCTTCAGTAATGCTCAACCAAAATGTTTGAAATCTGAAATAACATTGAAGTTTTAGAACAGTGTGCCCAAAAAGTGGAGTCAAATTCGTCTAAGGATAAGAGTTTAATATTAATATATACGCCCTTTGGTTGTTTTATAATTGGAATTCAAACTACTTTTAAAGAATTATTATATTTTTGGAATACAAGGGACTAGATTTTTTGAAATCATAGACAGTTGAAGCAACTGATTCAACGAAAATGGAAAACGGATATATTCATATCTAGTGATCAGCCATCACAATGTTGGTAGAAAAATTCCATCTGATCATGACTATACATACCGTTTCGCTGATTAAAGATGATCTTTAAAAAATGCAGAATTTTAGAGGATGTGGCCCTGTCCTTGCCTACCCAGGGAGGGGGACGGATCACGAAGTTTAAAATTTATGTCCGTCTTACCCTAATAATCCTAATAGTCAAGTTTGGTAAAAATTGTCTTGATAGAATTAGAAAAGTGAAATGTTAACGCAAAATGAAAAAAAAACAAAAAATATCGCAAAAAGGTCACCTGTGTATCCATAGTAACTAGCTTATCTGAAATACACATATATTTGATATTAAGTAGTTACAATGTATGTAGGTTTATTGACAGTTTTGTTCATTCTTGATGTCAAGAAGAAAAATACTACATATTCATAATATAAGCCAGCACCAAATTCCGTCCCTAGGGACATGGATGGTAGAGTCGTCTCTTCTCCCCTTATTATCACTCTGACGTCACTTTCCTTGTTTGGTGTCCAGGAGTCAAGAATGTTTTTTAAAGAACAACAGTAAATGTTGATGCCAAAATATTGTTGGTTTTCACAATTGTAAACATACAATTTAGCGAAGAGTTAAATATATGTCAACATTTGATACATACCAACATAAGGTTTACATTTTTTTGCTATCTGTTCTTGTAGAGTGTGGTCTGTCATCATCAAACACGCAACTTTACATATTTTGTTTGAGTTGTATTAAGAAAAACACTATCATTATGCATAGATATTTTATCCGAGTGTGCAGAAAGGGTGTGCATGGATTGAACCAAATAGTTTCATCCAAAGCGCAAACATATAAGTATGTAAAAATTTGGAAGAATAAATAAACATGATTTTAGAACTTTAATCTTGATGTGATAAACGTTTGGCTATATTTGAAACACCAAATAGGGTTATTGTTTTCAATATAACTTCAGAAATGAAGAGATCATTTTTTTTTTTCTCAGATAGTGTCATATTTTTTTTTATTTCAGAAACATGGAATCAGTTTATGAAAAACATATTTTGCCAATGACGTATTTTGAAACGATACATATATGAACAATATAAATCCAGTTCGAAATATGAAAATAAGCAAAATCTGGGAAAACGTTACCATATAAAAGATGCTTTAAAATTTCGTCACATATATATAATCTCTTTTGATATTCAAAAGTAACTAATATGGAAGTGATAGAATAGAACATTTGTTTAACTAATACGGTGGGCAGGTAACACGTACAGTTTAACATTGTAAATGTAGTTTTCCATATAGCTACACATATACAGAGCGAGGCACATGGGACGTCCGGCGTTCGTCTGTTTGTCGTCGTAATGTAACACTTTAAGCAGGTGTTTACAATTTCTTTGGGATGTTCTAATCTATAGTGACTTGGACGTATACACTGTTTGTAGGTGAAGCCATTATGTGCAACGATTCAGAATTCGAAACTTTCCCAGTAATTGACATAATTTGTAACTCATTTCTATTGCCTTGTTCCTCATTAATCGAAGGTGTAAGTTTTGCATTAACTGTAGACATATTTTCGCCAGAATGCCCATCGTCTTCTGCATTTGTGCCAGATTCTATGCAAGGATATCCATTAATATCATCGGATATGTTGACTGTTTTATCATCTGTATGACCATGATCGCATTCCTTGCTAGATGGTTGAACAATATGTGCTACTTTAGGAATACAATTTCCACTTTCTAGATCCATATCTTCATAGATGTCTTCACCTGTATTCGTGTTAAGAAACTTTGGTTGGGCATGCAAAGATTTGGAGAAATCTTTTTCAGTGGTTGGTAGTGTGTCTTTATTTGTCAAGACTTGTTCTCTTGTGCCAGACGCGATAGTCATTGGCAGTTCATCAGATAGATTTTGTTCAATAATTGATGGAATATTGGTGTAGAAACCATCGTTTTCTTCAGATTCAGCCGTAGATTCTGTGACAATTACATCTCCTTTTCTTAGTGATGTATACGACTGGGAGGCCGAGCACGGATTGTCTTCTCTATGGGGTGATTCGTATGATTCGCAGTCATTGTTTGGTTTATTGTTGTTGGATGCATTCATTCGTCGACGATAGCCAAACACAACAAACACCAGAATACAAAGGAAAGCGAAAATACCACACGCCGGTCTCAAAATGTATTTTTCTACGTCTAACTCTTCTTCTAATTCCTTTTCAAAGTTGGTCACATTGTAGAATGTATCAAAGGGTGTGGAATGCGTATCTGCAGAAATAGATATACCAAAATGGTGATAGAAAGCCTTAAAAGAATATACTTTTACATAAAAGGAGTCTGTGTTTCCCCAACTCTCTATTTTGTATTGCTTATCAGAGTTACGAGATTGATCACTGTTCGTTATCTTCACCTTTCATTTTACATAAAAGTAGATCCGGGTTAGAATAGGTTCTCAGTACTCCTTGCTTGTAAGAGGCGACTACATGGGGTGATCATTCGGATGAGACCGAAATAACCGAGGCTTCGTGTCACAGTAGGTGTGACACGATAAAGACCCCTCCCTCCTCAACAGCCATAAGCGCCGAGCATAGGCCTAAATTTTGCATCCCTTCAACGGCAATGGTGACGTCTGCACATGAATGAAAGATTCTCGATATTGACGTCAAACAATATACAAGCTATCAATCAAGTAAAAACTAGAAGGGTTAAGGCTTAAATTCAATAAATATTCCAAATAATGTTTCATTACCCATCATTCACTAATGTATTTTTGAAAGAGGCCTTTAACTGATAGTCAGTTGAGTACATGTAGCTATTGTCACATTCTTCTATTTACGTAAAGAAGAGCCTTTGCCGTACTTTTCATTGCGTATTCTTTAGAGAAGTTAAGCGATGATCACCGTTCGGTATCTTCCTCTTTACATGTACATAGTTTTCGTAATGAATATGTAAAGTACTCGGTTTGTATTTTGTAGCATGATAAACAATGATTCAAGATTCTCAGAGGTCAATAAATTAATCAAAAGTTCATTAAATATAAAACTTGCATACAAACGAAAAATAGGATACTGCACAAACGCCACAAAACTAACAAAGACACATTGCAGGATCAGGTTACATGTTCTACGAATCCCGTATTTATACTGCTCACGATATTATCAATTGCTTCTTCTGCGTAAAGTACTACGAAAATAATATTATAGAAAGCTGGGATTCCTCTCACATATGAAATCGATGTAGTCATTGGAGATCACAACTGAATTTTACTTACATACGATAGCTTAAGCTACGCAAAAGGTTTTCAATTGGAAATTTTTAAAACTATCCTTAAGTTTCGAATTGACCGTTTTGTTTTTAAAGCGTTCGAGGAGTCTTGGTTTAAATTAAGTAAAGCTTTATTTTTACGCTGCGAGATAGGAACGATAAAACGTAGCAAAAGTAAATGTCTCCTTTCTCTTCAATGAAAGGTGAAGATAACGAACAGTAACCAATCTCATAACTCCTATAAGCAATACAGATTAGATAGTTGGGCAAACACGGACCCCTTTATATACCAGAGGTGGGATCAGGTGCCGAGGAGGAGTAAGGTATACCGAGTTATCCGAAGGCAAAATCAGTGTGCCAAGAACGAACTAACAATCAGTATGAAACACCTCAGACAGCATTTGACCGTATGATAAGTTGTATTGGCAAACTAGATCGTTATAACGACCATATAATTTGGGAAATGCCGACTTTAAACGAGACTGTTGAAACCCCTGTACCAGCAACTTGTTTGGCAGTAGCCTGCTTTGATTTAAAACCTGATCATGAGCAAAACAAGGTCTTGCGTATCCAATCAATTGAGAAATATAAACACTACATGTAGGTGATAATGGAATATTGCTACATAAATATGGGAACTTGTACACAGTTTGTGTGTTCCATGTATACCTCATGTGACTTAACTAGTTACTTTTTATTTTAATTTTAAACCTGCATTTGTTTAATATGTAAAGCAAGTGTCAAAATGTGGAAACGTGATTACCAGTGTTTACTCATTCTATTTTAATTTGCAGAACATTATATGATATCTAAGAAATGGACTGATACTACAGTCGCTAATAAAAAAGAAGGAAGGATTGCGGCGAATCGAAATACCAGTCCACGATATGTTATCTCTACGTATGATCCGTTTTTGAACGAGGCAGTTTACTTACAAACACGCTGATGTTACAAGGGTTTCAACAATCTGGTTTAAGTCAGCAGTTCACAAATTCGATAATCGTTATAATGATATTTCTCAGTACAACCTATCGTTGGGTTGAATGCTGTCTGACGTGTTTCATGCCGATTGTTGGACTGATCACGGCGCACTAGTTTTGACTGCGGGTTTCTCCATTTACCTGAACAAGACAAAAGACTCACACCGCCGCGGTGGTCTAGACGTCCCCCTCCCTCTCTTCTCCCCCTCCCTCCCTTCTCCCCCCTTCTCCCCCTCCCCCTTGGCGGAATGCCGATTTTTGAATCCCGGCCGCGACATACCTAAGTCGTTAAAACAGGTAGTGACCGTTCTATCGCTAACGCTCAGCATCAGGTGTGAATGTCACAGGTCCTCAGATATGACCTTAAAAACGGATGTCCCGTTTCACAGTAAGTGTGGCACGTTAAAGAACCCTCACTGCTCAACGACCGTAAGTATCGGGCAAAGGCCTAAATTTGAAGACCATCACAGGTCTTGATGACGTCTCCATGTGAGTACAAATTCTCGAGAGGGACGTTAAAGAAGATACAATCAATTAATCAATCATAGGACTCCCGGTGGATGTGACCGATCGACACCAGTATTCTTTTTTAGGCACATCATCCCACTTCTAGTATATCCAGGGGCCCGATGTTTGCCCAAATCTTTATTTTGTATTCCTTACAGGAGTTATGAGATTGATATTTGTTCGTTATCCTCTTATTTCATTATATACAGAGTGGGAGAAAGGAAATTGTGATAATACAGATTTTCCACAGTTCATAAACATTAGTGTTCACCGCTTTACACTGGTTTTTTTTTTTTTTTACATGCAAAACGTTTGTGGATTTATTTAAGACATAATTTGGCTCATCGCGGAATATCACAAATTTTTACATTAATCAAACTAAACCGACAATATCCAGGTAATTCCAATGTGTGTGTTGTTGTTTTCGTTTTCTTTCAAATAGTAGAATAACTTCAGAAATGCATAAATCTTAGTTTAGAATTGCTACTATGCTGTATTGAGTAACGAGGAATTTTCGCTCCTGACTTAAAGTACGAAGTTTCGATTCTTTATTGACAGAGCTAGTAATTTGTAAAAAGTTAAACGTATGATGAAATCTTAACTTAAGTATTTTAGTAGAACTCCTTGCTATTACGTTTTAGACACCCAGAGGTTTAGATGAAAATACGTGTTAATGAAACAGATACAGGCACACACACACACACACACACACACACACACACACACATATATATATATATTTATATATCTCTCTCTGTGTGTGTGTGTGTGTGTGTGTGTGTGTGTAATTCAAACGAGAACAAAAATATCATAAATTGAATTTAATGCCTATGTAAAATAGGAATTGCAACAAGCAATGTTTGAAACAGACTTGGATTCAAACAATAACATAAACACAGATTGATCAGACATGGAATGTCGGCGCTTTTCCTTGTTTACATTTGTTCTGATATATTTCAAGTCCCCGTTGCCATAAGCGTCGAACATAGGCCTAAAATTATCCCTTCGCCGTCAATGGTGATGTCTCCATGTAAGTGAAAATGTTTCGAAAGGGACGTTCAATGATCGATTGATTCATTTTTGCAAGTCTTTTTGGCAATATTTCAGCCATTTTACGGCGGTTAACTAATTGAGTTATGTTTGGTTGTGAGTGTTTTAGTTTCCCTGACAGCCCCCAGTGGGCTTACTCTCTTTCGAACATCAGGGAAACGATCTTTTGCGTGCCAAGGGGGTTGTGGTCCTTGACACGGGACATCCTTTTACGTCCCATCCGACGGACATAAAAGTTAGAAATAAATAAACAGGTTTTAAAAAAAATTAATTCGTGTATATACACAGTTGTATCATAAAATTTGTTATAAATTTTTCTGTAAAAGTTGCATTCTTGTAAGTATTGTATAATATAATGATTGTTGATATTTGTAAAAAGTTCTTTCATTGATTGCACACTATTAAAAAGTATATTTCGTATGGGCGTAAAATCACTACATTCCAAAAGAATGTGATGTATAGTTAATAGATAGTCACAAAATATGCATTCAGGCTGAAGTGCTGTGTTCAATAGGTAACAATGGGTCAATTTTGAATGTCCGAAGCGTATTCTCGAAACAATCACTTTGTCTTGGCGTTTCAATGCGATGTTACACGAATTCTTTACTCTGTTTTGAATAGAACAAGAGATGCTTGTAAAACACATATGCCCCCCATGGTGCAAAATTGAAAAGGATTATACACACACATCATTTAATTGATAGTAGTATCATCAATTCAAAATACTGAGCAGAAAATATCTTCCTATGTCAAGAGTGAATTGACCATGTGACCTAAAATCAATAGAGGTCATCTACTCCTTATGTTGTACCAGTGTACCAAGTTTGGTGTCAATCAAATAAATAATTCTTAAAATATAGGAGACAATATATTACTATGTCCAGTTCAACTATTGACTTTTGACTTCAAAATCAATATGAGTCATCTTCTCCTGAAGATGAACCAGTGTGCTAAGTTTGATGTCTGTCAAGTAAAAGGGTTATCAAGATATTGAGTGGACAGTATATTATATGTCCAGTTTGACCCTTGACCATGTGACCTCAAAATCAATACGAGTCATCTTCTCCTGAATATACACTAGTGTACTAAGTTTGATGTCTTTCAAGCAAAGGGTTCTCAAGATATTGAGTGGACAGTATATTCCAATGTCCAGGTTAACCCTTGACCTTTAAACAGGTGACCTCAAAATCAATAGGGATCATCTTCTCCTGATGTACCAAGTTTGATGTCTGTCAAGCAAAGGGTTCTCAAGATATTGAACGGACAGTATATTCCTATGTCCAGTTTTACCCTTGCCCTTTGACCTCAAAATCAATAGGGGACATCTTCTTCTGAAGATGTACTGGTGTACCAAGTTTGATGTCTGTCAAGCAAAGGGTTCTCTAGACATTGAATGGTCAGTATATTCCTATACCCAGTTTGACCTTTGACCATATGACCTCTAAATCAACAGGGGTCATCTACTCTTTAGGATGTACCAGTGTGCCAAGTTTGATGTCTTTCAAGCAGAGGGTTCCCAAAATATTGAGCGGACATTATATTCCTATGGCCAGAGTAGTTTGACCTTTTGACTTGAAAAACAACAGGGATCCTCTTCTACTCATAACCAACCCACATATGAAATATCATTATCATCAAGTGAATGGTTCTCAAGATATTGATCGGACGACACGTGGTCTACCGACCGACTGACTGGTGCAAACCA
>NC_079164.1:69856485-69988985 GCF_947568905.1 Ostrea edulis
GTAAGAAATTAAATTATTTTGTGAATGATCAAATTATTGAAAACACACAAAATTCAATAGACAAAGCCTGTGATGATTTGACATCCATTATACTATCTGCAGCTAAACAATCTCTGAAAGAGAAAAGAAATGTGTCCAGCAATAAAAACACACACATTAAAAAAAAACCAAAAATTGGTTTGATAACGACTTATTTAAGAAAAGAAGAGATATATTACAATATGCAGAAATTTTTGCTAAATACCCGAAAGATCCTTTGGTTCGAGGACACTTCTTTACACTTTGGAGAAACTATGCAAAACTTAGGAAATTTAAATGTACACAGTTCAAAAACAGCATGCTTGAAAAGATTGATGAACTGCATGATAATAATCCGAAAATGTTTTGGGAATTAATAAAACTCTCAGATGAGAAAGTGGATGACAAAGGATCCCAAATATCTTCTAAAGATTGGCTACACCATTTCATTATGTTAAATACTGTAACAGATTCTTTCAAATTTCGCATTGCTAGTTTGGATGAACAAGTATCTAAACTTGAATCTAAAGCATGTTTTAATGAATTAGACTTTAGGATTTCTAAAACAGAAATCTCTGAAACAATATGTAAATTAAAATGTAACAAATCTCCAGGATTAGATAGAATAACAAATCACATGCTGAAACATGGACAAACCGCACTTATTGATAGCTTACATAAACTATTTAATAGCTGTTTAGTGGGAGGTATTTATCCTAATCAATGGTCATATGGTATTATAACTTTACTACATAAGTCTGGTGATGCTCACGACCCAAACAATTATCGTGGAATAACCATAACTAGTGCAATAGGTAAATTATTAAATAGTATCCTCAATAGGAGGCTAGAAAAATTTCTTGAAAAGCATAAAATAATTAATGAATGCCAGATTGGTTTCACAAAATCTGCAAGGACATCAGACCACATGTTTATTCTTAAAATATCATTGAAACTTATTGCCATAATAAAGAGGGGCGAGTATATGCTTGTTTTGTAGATTTTAGAAAAGCATTTGATACTGTCATACACTCGGGTATCAAATACAAAGTACTCAAATTATGTGTTGGAACCCAATTTTATATGCTTATTAAAAGTATGTACAACAATAGTAAATCATGCATTAAGATAAAAAGTCATCATACAGACTTTTTCCAAATTAAACTCGGTGTAAAACAGGGAGACAACCTCAATCCCAACTTGTTTAATATATTTATCAATGACTTACCAGAGTACTTCAAAGCAAGGTGAAGATAACGAACAGTGATCAATTTCATAACTTCTACAAGCAATACAAAATAGATAGTTGGGCAAACACGGACCCCTGGAAACACCAAAGATGCAAGTGACCCAATAGTTCTAAACAATAAAATAATACACTGTTTAATGTATGCAGATGATGTAATATTACTGTCACACTCAACAGTTGGTTTACAATGTAACCTTGATAAATTGAAAAAATTCTGTTCTGATTGGTGCTTGAAAGTCTATTGATAAAACTAAAGTTTTAATCTTTAACAAGGCAGGAAGATTTCTCAAAGCCAAATTTTATTTTGGAGAAAAGGGAAATACAGTGTGTCCCATCTTACAGATATTTGGGAATATATTTCAATACAGCTGGAAAATTTTCTAATGCTCAAGAGGATCTGTACAAAAAGGCAATGAAACCATATTTCAAACTACATAAAGATGTTTTTATCATTACAACTTAGCATTAAAACATCCCTTCCTGTCTTTGATCACACAATCAAGCCAATTTTACTCTACGGCAGTGAGATTTGGGGAATTTTTAATCGCCCTTCTTTTTTCAATCGCAATATCTCCTTACATGAATTTTACTCTAAATTAAAATGTGAAAACCTCCATGTAAAATTCTGTAAATTTATTCTAGGTCTTCATAGAAAAAGCTCAAACTTTGCAACACTATCCGAACTTGGCAGGTTTCCACTACATTTTGATGTAGTGAAAAATATAATAAAATATGTAAACAGATTAGAAAATCTGGGTACTTCTTTTCCTCTACTAAATGCTGCATACATGCAAAGTAAACATAATGCTTGTACATTAAAATCGCAGTCATGGTATGGTGTGGTGCAAAAGTTATTTGGAATTGTTGGAATTAGAAACAATCATATTGCAATCAATAACCTATCACTTTTTAAGAAAAAATGTAAGGAATTGTTATGCAATCATTATTTGAAAGAATGGGGATACATCAGAAGTTTACAATATGGAAAACTTGAAACTTATGTTAAATTTAAAACTAATTTTGTTTTTGAAAAGTACTTAACACTCTTACCACCTGCACAACGTAAAGCACTTGCAAGATTACGTACATCAGCGCACAATTTACCAGTAGAACGAGGTCGTTATACAGGAATCCCTAGACATTTAAGATTTTGCACAGTGTTCTTCTTGTAAAATTGGTGATGAAATTCATCTAATTTTTGAATGTTTAACTTATAACTCACTCAGGCAAAACATGTATGAAATTATAAAACAACAATGTGAACATTTTTCCAGTCTTGACAACATGAATAGATTAATATGGTTACTCAATTGTGAAAATACTGATGTACTTGTAGCCCTTTGCAATTTGATTAAAGAAGCAATATAAAATGAAACATGTGAAAGTTCAAACCAATATGTTTATACATAATTATGCACTCCTTGTAAACATGACATGTTGACTTAGTACCAATGCACCGTCCCGTGGTATCTTTTGCATTACATTCAGTCATATGTACTTGTACTACGTGCCTATTACTATTATTATGTGTCATTGCATATATTGTTATTATTTTCTTCCTGTGTGCATTTCTGACTGTTTTGCATTAGGATACACGGTGGTACTTACATATATTACATCAAGTAATGTCTCATGTTATGTACATTGTCTAGTAAGCTCATACTACTAGTATTACTGTATATTATGTGTGAACCATATGAAACCATATTGCACATATGCACTCATTATAAACATGACATGTTGATCTAGTACCAATGCACTAGCTGCAATAATGTAGCCCTCTCTAATTTTTTTTTTTTTTTTTTTTTTTTAAGGGTGAGGGCTACAACTCCTTAGGATCTCCGTAATGGTGCAAATGCGGGAGTGATTCACTCCCGCAACATTTGCGCTCATTCTAAACATTTCCTGACTTTCTTTACGTAAATAAAATGATATCCTATGTTTCTTAGTCAATATATAAATTTACAACCTGGAACTTTAGATTTGTGAGGCTCTATTCTACCGTTTTCAACAATTTCGATAAATTCCAATTTCTCGATTCATATTTGTGCGCCATGTTTGATGTACTGAAGTTTCAACTTCCGGTTGTCAAGTCATTTGCATATGCCATATAAGGTAGTATTTACATCAATGGACAAGTATGGAGGCGAAAGCTATTTCGTCGGTATTGAAAAGGTTTGAATTTAATATCAAGTTAAAAACCGAACGGCAGAGTGTAAATTCTTCTGCAACAATATGATTTTCCTTTCTTTGTCCAAGTGGCTCGAGTAACTACATTTTCGCGCTGATTGTCAATGTTTAGGCTTTTCATTAGATCCACCTACGAGATCTCGCGATAACAAGCATGACGGAGCAGACGAAGAATTTTGCATGCTGTACATTATATTTAATGAAAAACACCTTTATTAGACATGCCCGAGCACAACGTTGGTACTCCTTTTGGTGTAAACAACATTTGGGACTAATACACAGAGTTTATTATCGGTTATTCATAAAATTATTTTGCACCATTACGGAGATCCTATGGAATTGTAGCCCTATCCCGAAAACGTCAGAATAAAAAAAAATTGGATAGGGCTACATTATTGCAGCTACAATGTACCGTCCCGTGGTATCTTTTGCATTACAGTGGAGTTAATCATATGTACTTATACTACCTTTACTATTATTACATGTAGAGTTGTTGTATATATATATATATATATATATATATATATATATATATATATATATATATAATAATATATATATAGATTTCCCTATATGTATTTCTGACTGTTTTGCATTAGGATACACGGTGGTACTTACATATACAAATAAGTATTATCATGTTCAAAATGTCTCATGTATGAACATTGCTCATACTAATAGTGCATATTTTACTCTTGTTTTGTTCTTTTCTTTTTATCGTCATTGCACATTGAAATGTTAACAATCATGTATGCTGTATGCCCGAGAGGGCCCTAATTTAGAAATAAATCATATTCTATTCTATTCCACCAATTATGTACCACATACCACCCCTCACATTCTCATGAACACCACTACTGGCACCGCAGTTGCCACCACTCATATTTACTTTAACAAGGATCCGTGTTTACCCGACTCTCAATTGTGTAATCATTATAAGATTGTTCATTATCTTCACTTTTTCACGAAAAATTATGAGACTTCCTATATTAAAAAAAAAGAAAAAGAAAAGATAATTGATATAGTAAAAACCCAGATCTACAGAGAGAGCAAGTGCTCCGATAAAGGGAAATTTAAAATGCATCTAATGCAGGATATTCTTTTTCATTTTCAAGAGTATGCTAGAAATAATCAGATGCGGAAAGGGCGGTTTCTTTATGTGTCAGAAGTGTGTCCTAACTATTCCTCTTGTAACAGGAATATAAATATATACACCACCATACACCGTATATCGTCACCCCTTTACACTCTGCTCGCAATAATTATGTAAATTAGATTTCCTTACATAACGTAGTGATGATCGGGATCGGGAGAAAATAGAGGGGCGATTTCAAGGTCACAATGTGAATTATGACCTTCGCGCAAATATAAAAATGTTGAGTGATTTGATACGAAATTGAAATAATATATTATCTAACCAGAATTTGACAAGAAAAATTTTCACGTATACAGCTTATCACTTGATAACGCCTATCAATATAACGACAACATATAGACATGAATTGTAAGATGTACGTCGTGACGTACTTTTTCGTTGTGATCTCATAGGGTGCGAAGTGCACAGATAGTTGTTTTTATATACTATAAAACTGTTCTGCTATATCCATAATAGAGTTGATGTCCAAAGTACTTTTAGAGTAAAAATGAATTATTTTTAAATATATAGCGTAAAACTATATGGGATCCGGGTTAGAATAAGTCCTCACTTCCCCTTGCTTGTCGTCAGAGGCGATTAAATGGGGCGGTCTTTCGGATGAGATCGCAAAAACCGAGGTCCCGTGTCACGGCAGGTGTGGCACGATAAAGATACCTTCCTGCTCAAAGGCCGAAAGCGCCGAGCATAGACCTAAATTTTGCAGTCCTTCACGGGCAGTAATGACGTCTCCTGCAGAAAGATCTGACTCAAACCACACAATATAGTGAACATATGCATAAACTCTTTGCATGTTAACCGAATTCAGTTTTTATAGAACTACCGAATAGCTGAGCTCATTGTTTACAAAATAGCCGCGTTTCCGAGAAATGAAAACGAAAGTGCCCCGTTCTAGGGACTTTATAAATTGTTGATTTGATAAATGTGTTTAATTGTTCATTTAATAAATGTGTAAACTTTCAACCACTGTTCTTCTTTAATTCAATTTTTTTATTTGAAATTTAACAAAAAAGAATACACAAGGAATACAAAAGCAATATCAAAACGATCACACTTTATCTCCCCAGATTTTTCATATATGAGTGAAATATGCTCGAGAACAATATTCAATCAATCAATCAAAAGATTCTACGCGAGAAGAAAAAATATGATATTTCGATGTAGAATTGTCATTTTGTTCATATGTCGATTCGATATACCCTAGTACAGACACCAGTCTTTAACATCTACTTCGTACTTAGATATCTTTTAGAACATAAATGTTAATGGCTCAACTTTATGACCAGTCCGATTCTTTTCAAATTTGATATGAAGCATCATTGCGACAAGGGGGACATAAATTGTAAATATCAGGATTCCTGGGGCCTTAGGGGCAGGGCAAAAACTGCCCCAAAATGACCAATTTTCAAAAATCTTCTCAAGAATCACACACGTGTAGTGATTTGGGTGGGTGGGTGGATTTTTGGTATTTCTGGTCGGGCTCGGAGTCCTCTGAGCCTGCACGTGTTTCTCTCTCTCTCTCTCTCTCTCTCTCTCTCTCTCTCTTACCCGCGAACTCTAGGCAAGCGGACGGGGATTTAATTGCGCAGCACTATAGTCGTTGTATTTGTTAACCCCTTGTAAGTTGTTCTGTGTATTTGTGAATATATCTGTTTATAAGTGTTTTTCCGGTGTTCTTTGTGTGTAGGAAACCACTTTACACGTAAGAAAAACTAAATGCATAGTGATGTAGAGCAGGAAGGCCTCTACCAAAATTGTAAATTTCATGATCCCCGGGGTAGAGATTCTGACCCCAGGGCGGGGCCAAACTTGTTATATAGTGTTTATGTGTAAAACACTTAAATTGCATCTTCTTTAATGCTATTGATACTAAATTGAAAGTAAATAGATATTTAGGAAGAACAGTTAGTCCTTTACCAAAATTGTAAATTTGATTATTCCAGGGGTAGGAGTTTTGGTATCAGGGTGGGGCCAAAATGGTCAGTTATTAAATGTGTGAACAATAGACATTTTTAACTTCTTGATAACTATCATTCCAATTCTTTTCAAATTTGGTATGAAACATATTTGGAACAAAGGGAACATAAATTGTAAATTTCAGGATTCCTGGGGCCTTAGGGGCAGGGCAAAAACTGCCCAATTTTCATAAATCTTCATCTCAAGAACTACACATATGTTAGAAACACTAAATGCATAGTGAGGTAGAGCAGGAAGGCCTCTACCAAAATTGTAAATTTCATGATCCCCGGGGTAGGGGTTCTGACCCCAGGGCGGGACCAAACTTGGTATATAGTGTTCATGTGTAAAACACTTAAATAACATTTTAGTGCTTTTGATACTAAATTGAAACTAAATAGATAGAGCAGGTAGTCTTTTACCAAAATTGTAAATTTGATTTTCCCCAGAGTAAAGGTTTTGACCCCAGAGTGGGGCCAAACTTTGTATATATAGTATTTATGTGCAAGTTTGCTGATACTGTATAAAATCTAAATGCATACTTAGGAATAGCAGAAAAGCATATACAAAAAAATGGTAAATATCACAACCCAGGGTTATGACTTTAGAATGAGTCCAAATTAATCATGTATTTTGATGTTTTAATGTTAATACACCTATTATTTAAAGCCTTTCATCAGTGTATACACATTTGAAGGCACTGAAGTTTTAAGAACACATCTTGTTTTATACTGATACTGAACATTAGAATTTAGCTTTGATATTCAGAACAGGAATTTTTTTTCTAATTTTCATAGCCCATGGAAGTAGTGATGCTTTTTCACTAGTATTAAAGTGACCGATAAAGCCTGTGGGCCTCTTGTTTATATCTTAGACATATTTTATGTTGAATTGTTCGACATAAATCAAGAAACATTACTTGAAGGGCTTTCTTGACGTTACAATTTCGGCCTAAATATTGTGCACGAATTTTTACGGATACTGTTTAAATTTTCCAGCTGTTGTTCCTCTATAATATTATTTTCCGTGGACTCTGTAATTTCTTCTAAATTTTCAATTGATCCTGACCCTTATTAAATTGTTCATCACTGCCATAATTCACAATACTTACATATTGACCATTTTGTTCATAATTTCTAGTGAATTTTTCCTTTGTTGATTTACTGAAATTTTATTCTTTTTCAAATGCATATTTTCCTCATGCATTGTATTTAGCTTACACTGATGTACGTGTACGTATGATCCCTCATACCTCACAAAGACAACGGTACCGTCTTGTTCAATCACTATTCTTGGTCCTTTCCATTCAGAACCATAAGGCCGTTTATAAAATACTTTTTCACCTAGTGGTATTCTGTTACCTCCGTGGCCGAGTGGTTAGATCATCGCGCTCAAAATCACACGGTCTCTCACCTCTGGTCGGTGCGGGTTCGAATCCCGCTCGCGCCGGTAAGTGAGAGATGGTCGGTGGTCTCTTCTCAGATACATTGTATCTTAGTTATCTTTTCTACCAATAAAAACTGGGCGTCACCAGATAACTGAAAAAATGTTGAGTGTGGCGGAAAACAGGAAAATAATCAGTCAGTCTTTGTTGCCATTTAAACGCAATTATACATTTCTGCAGTGCTCACCTTATTCACTCTGAACATTCACTTTGTGTGAAGGCTGATCTTGCTGCATGGAGGGCTGGAAAATGTTCCTTTACTGTTCCACCCATGGTAGTCCCCTTTAAGGCTGGAGGTTCATCAGTCAACACAGATCGGGGTCCCTTCAAATAGCAAAGTGATAATGGCTATAACCATATACATTGTTAAACGTATTCTTAGCCATCAGTGGTCAATGAAATCAATCACATTTGTTGTCTTCCTTTGCCTTGAGCAGCATTTCAGTCAATGTTTCGAATTAATTGTGCTTTTCCAAAAGTCCATTCATCCAAGGGTTTTAAGCTGTAGTTGATGTAACTTCAATTTCAGTCATGTCTTTCGCTTCCCCTCATTTCTCATTGTAGAAATGTTTTGCCGTGCATTGAAATTCGGACTCCCGGGAATGTCTCCACAAATCCCATGCTTTTCTTGCTTCATAGTGTACATCCTGCACAAAATCGTGTATACTTGTCAATAATGTGAAGATATTATAACTTGCTGTCTCTAATTCATGTAGATCTACATCAACTGTTCCGTTGAAATCGGTGACCAATGGAAGTGCTACAATCCTACGACTGACATTTCAACTGGTCTCTTATACAGCATACTGATAAACAGGTTGATGTTACAGGGATTTCAACAGTCTCGATTAAAGTCAGCCTTTCGCAATTTTTATGGTCGTTATAATGCCAGTACAACCTTTCAGAGTCAAATGTTGTCTGACGTGTTTCATACCGATTGTTAGGCCATTCTTATCATACTGATAATGACAACGGATTATTCTGCTTACCTGATCAAGATATAGGGTTCACGGCGGGTGTGACCGATCGACAGAGGATGCTTACTCCTCCTTGGCACCTGATCCCACTTCTGGTATATCAAGGGGTCCGTGTTTGCCCAACTCTCTATTTTGATTTTCCTTAAAGGAGTTATAAGTTTGATCAATGTTCGTTATCTTCACCTTTCATCAATCAGAGTAATTAAGAGTAATTAACTTACATGTGTGAAAGGTAAAGATAACGAACAATATGAGCACAGCACTGATAAGACATTCATACAGCGCCACCTCAAAAGTATTCGCGGAAAAACAAAATGGCGGCGTGATTTTTTTAAGATAGCAAATTAAAAAATGATTCACAGCTAGAATTCTTTGATTGTTTACTAATTTTGAGTTCTCTCCCGTTCATGTATCACATGACTAATCATCTGACTAGGTGACGTATCAATGTTGTCGTCTGCTATTTTTATCAACCGGTGTTTTCCAACATGGCACGAAAGTGGAAAGAAATTAGCACTGAGCTTAGACAAGTGGCTGTTGATTTGAAACGGGAGGGACACAGAATTGTGACATTGAGAGATTGTTGAATATATCTGAGTCAACAATTCGAACTATATGGCAAAAAGTTTTACATCAAGGGAAATGTGGAAAATTTGCCCCGTTCCGGGAGACCTCGGAAAGTTACCAAACGAGCGGAGAGTAGACTGTTGCACTTACCGTATATACGCGCCTATAAGTCGGATTTTTGGGAGTCAATTTTTGGTCCAAAACTCTATGTCCGACTTATAGGCGCGTCCTAAGAAGATTGGTATTTTTCTAGGCGGCATAATGTAGTGTTTTTTAAACAACTCCGACGATTATCATGGACTACCACACACATGATTATTGTTCACTAATATCTGGACATCTTGTACTGTTTATGTATTTTAAAATTATGTATAAAGTACAAGTATTTACATATTTTTATCTTGTTAAAAATTATTTACACACCGGTAACTAATACTTTCAATTCAACTAATCTATCGTTTATCGGTAAAATTGAATTACGAATCCGATTTAATATTGAAATATTCATATGTATACCAGCTGAAATATATTTCATAAAAGATTGAATATTGTTAGCAGATAATTTAGATCATCATTCTTGACTCTTAAAAACTCTATTGTTGATACATTGAATTATACCGGAACCCCACAATAACCATGAGGCTTGTGCCACTAAGTAGACACGGTGTCAGGTACTGGTAATATAGGAGACCATAATTGTGTAGGTAATCAAGGGATCATTGTCCATAATAGATCAAGGGTTGCTTTTAAACCCCAAATAGATATGGCTTGGATATTGAGCACCTCATAATTATTAATTTCTCAAAATATTTTTGAAACATAGGTAAAAACACTAGAGCATTGACTTGAAATTGTCAACTGATTCTGACAAAAATTTGTACCGACTTATAAGCGGGTCAATGGCAAATTCCTACAAAATAACCTTAAAAAATACAACCGACTTATAGGCGGACCGACTTATAGGCGAGTATATACGGTAGTAAAAAGAAACCGTGGAAGACAATTACGGGACATAACGAATGATTTCAACGATGGAGGTGCAGTAAATGTCCATCATAAGACTGTCCAAAGGATTTTACACAGGAATAAGGCTTTTAGGCGAGTTGTAAGGAAGAAAATGGTAGTCAGGGAGGTAAACAGAAAAAAACGACTTTCATGGTGTCTTGCGAGGAGAAAATGGTCAGTTCAGAATGAATGGAAGCGAGTTATATTCAGTGATGAATCACAGATTGTGATAAGACAGAATAATCGTGTGTATGTGTGGCGGTCTGCAAATGAAGCTTACCGTCCGGAATGCATATGTCCCTAATTTCAGAAGCGAGTGACTGTAATATGGAGTTGCATATCTTGGCATGGTGTTGGCACTTTATGTAAAGTAAACGGAAATATAAATGCTGTAAAATATCAAGAAATTCTTGAAAATAATCTTTGGCCTGTTTTAGCCTGTCATTTCTCCAATAGAATTTATCGGTTTCAGGATGACAATATCCCTGTACATCGAGAGCGAATTATTGAGGAATACAAGCACAATAATAATATTAACGGTTTGACCTGGCCTGCCCAGTTACCAGATCTAAACATAATTGAAAATATATGGCTTCGCATTAAAAGAGAACTTTAATATACCGCCCGAAACATAAGGACCCCAGTTGAACTTTTTAACGCATCAACGAACTGTGGACTTCTTATCAACCCCAGTATGTCCAAAATTTATACAAAACACCCTTCACTTGAAAGTGAAGATGTTGTAAGTCTGATTGTGATATGTGAATATACACAGAGATCTTAAAGAAAGAAAGAGAGAGAGAAGTAAAAACTGGGGAAAACACATATTTTAATTATCAACTATATATACAAATTGTTGACAATGCCTCTCATATTTTGAATCTAGCGTTCTTTAAAATGAAGATTTTTTCCTGTTATAATTCTATCTCAAATGACCTTTTCTTACACAAGTGTACGTATACAGTGATGACCTTTTCTTACACAAGTGTACGTATACAGTGATGACCTTTTCTTACACAAGTGTACGTATACAGTGATGGATCCAGAGGTGACCGAGCTGCAGTTGTGAACAATGCAAATATGAATGAAAGGTAAAAATAACGAACAGTAATCAATCTCATAACTCCTATAAGGAATACAATACGGCTGCGACAGAAAGACAAGGTGGAATGTACATGTCAACATAAGTAAATTTCTTAATTGACTAGACGGTCATTGAATCGATATACTAATATGCACCAACTAGATTACAAATAGTTTCAATTTGAATAATTTGGTATGAAATTCAACCAATCATATTGAAACCACGAGCCCCCTTTCCCTAATCCCCGACGCTGTGAGGTGTTTTTTTTTAAAGAAAAAAAGAAATAAAAGTTAAACATGTAAATTGATAATCGTTTCCTTTCACCTCACATATTAGCCTATTGTCACAATAGTGAAATGATTAAAGATATGAAGGTTGTTTATGGAATAGCTTACTCTACCAATGGTGTTGCCTGTTGAGCATTGCAGTCAAATTAGCATGTTAGCCTGATTATGTCTCTGATAATCAAACCGACAACTAATAAAACGAAATTGAGCAAACACTTAAACAGGATGGAATAGAAGACACCCGGGATTATTTAGTGTTAAATATTAGATCAGCCCACCCCCTTGTATGCAAAAGGAGGGGGGTATATTACTGTGTATAAACACCTTGTCTGTCTCGTTTTGGGGAATTTTAAATTGCATTTTTCGTTATTTGTACATGAGCAATAACATGCATTGGGTGGCAACCCACTTTAATTTTTGTAGTAGTACTAAAACGTAAACGTGTACGTTTAAACCGATGAATTGAACCCGTGTGTTGAGGATGAACACTACTTTACCATCCGCCATAAGGTTTTGAAGCTTGAGGGGAAATATCTCTCAAGTTTCCTACGATTTTGAGTACTAGGCACAATAGGATTGTTTGTCAATGATTTTGAACAGTTTTGAAGTCCATCGACTGACATATATTAACATGTAACTTTGACATATATTAACATGTAACTTCCCCTTTTCAAGGTGGGGCTACACCACTGATTGTATTATTTAATACCTCAACAGCGATTTTCCATTCAGAGATAGAAGTGATTCCCATTTGGTTCCAATGTTTGACTGAGAATCGTATTATACACAACTTTTGACTGAAAATAATGTTATACACAACTTTTGACTGAGAATAATGTTATACACAACTTTCCAAACTCTGTAATCCTTGAAATGTAAATAAAGAGAATTATAGGAAAAACTCATTGGTGGGATCATCAAGACCTGCGACACTATATATGGCCCTAAACACCACCTGTCATTCTCATGCACGGCTGGCTTGGCGGCTATTGAACTGCATTCCTAACGTTCGGCTGAACTTTGATTTTATAGAGAAAATGTTTTTCATATAGACCTCGTAAAATTTGATTCAAGTGTAATAATGTAAACTTTGGTACTTTATCATAATTGCGCACTTAATTCAGTATAAATAACATCATATTCCAAGGTCATGTACATGTAAACTCAAGCTTAACTTATCAGTATTACAGACAATGTATGAAGTTAGGTCCATTTGGCATTTTATGTAACTCTCAGAATGTTAATCTGAATGATAGTTGTTATATTAAACGAGTGATTTTTTTTCTTATTGAAAATTTGATTTGAAACATTCAAGTCTGAATACTTTCAAACCTTACTGATCTTAGCAATAACATATTGCATTTTGTACAAATGTATCTGCCAACGACGCACGTAAATATGATATTAATTGTTGTCTCTTGTTATTTGGCATAAAATGACCAAACTGCCTAATCCAGACACACTAAAATTGATTGATTGATTCTTGCTCTCGAGAATTTTAAACTCATATGGAGACGTCACCAAGACCGGTGAAGGGCTTCAAATTTAGACCTTTGCTTGGCGCTTACGGCCATTGAACAGTGAGGATTCTTTACCACACCTGTTTTTAAGGTCATCTCCGAGGACCCGCGACATTCACATGTGATGCCGAGCATTTGGCGATGGAAATGTCACTACCTTTTTTAACGACTTGGTATCTCGCGGCCGGGATTCGAACCCCGGCCTTCCCCATGCGGGGCGAACGCTCTAACCTCTAGGCCACCGTACTAATATGTTTTGCATGAATTCATATGCATTTTAAAATCCATGGTCAGGAAAACGTGGAATATACAGACTCACTGTAAGATAAGGATGTGCCCTATTGATATAGAATCTAGATATCGGGTTCCTAGGAATCCTACTTTGTAAATTGATTCCGGGCAGTTCTTTCCTCACCCTCAACATCCAGAGAGACGAAACTTCACAATGTCATATACTTATTTCAAATATGTCCATTTGTAAGCGTAGCCCATCAAGGCGTTATTTGTCGTTTAAGGTCAGTTTTGTTTACTGTAAGATTACACATCCTTTCAGAGGAAGCAATTAGATTAGAGTTCAAATAGAGGGGAAAATTTACAGGAAATGGAACAGGATGTGAAAGTTTGATCATTTAGACATGCAATGGAGAAAAATATGAATTGATAAGTATTAAATGATTTGCGGAAAATATTATGATAGACTCGGTAATATTTTAAAGGAGTTTGTAAGACGAATAACATGTTGATCCGGGTTAGAATAGGTCCTCAACATCCCTTGTTTGTCGTTAAAGACAACTAAATGGGGCGTTCCTTCGGATGAGACCCTGAATCACAGCAGGTGTGGCACAATAAAGATTCCTCCCTGCTCAAAGGCCTTAAGCATAGACCTAGATTTTGCAGCCCTTTACCGGCTATGATAAGGTCTTCATATGAGTGGAAAATTCTCGAGCAACATACAAACAAACAACGAATTACACTGTTTTTATTATAATTGCATATCTGCGTTTTTCATAATTATAATAATTTGTAAAAAAAAAAAAAAAAAAAAAAATAAATAAATAAATAAATAAAAAAAATTGGAATAAACTATGCTATTGAACAGAACTTTTATGGGTCAGAATACCTCAGCATCAATCAATAACAAAATTGAAAGATTTAAAAGTTTACTTGCAATTATTTACAGTAAAATATATCAGATAAAAATCCTAAATTTCTGTAATCAAATTTCATAAAACAGAGTCCGTTACTTGTTTACCGATGACCTATATTCACACACGAGAATAACCTTGTTTATAAATTAGAGCAAAATCGGTTGGAAAGTTAATTCCCAAAAATATATTATACAATGTAATTTTGCAGAGTGCCTCTTACCACAAAATTATACAGTATATTTATATCAAAACACAAATACTTTTTCGAGTAAGGGTTACTTTACGTTCTGAAAATGGAAATTCCAAAATTTTCTCTAGGTCATATAATATGTCAATAAACAACACATAGAGTATGTACTACATGTACACGAATCTGGAAGAAATTATATAATAGGGAAAACATTCTAATTAAAGTTCTTATCCTAGATTATATCGAATCGACATATGAATGAAAATGATTATTGTTAATAGTAAAATATCGTTGATACATCTGAATGTCAAGTTGAAGGCAACAGCCACAGCGATTTTTTCTTTTCGTGTAGATGCTTTTGAATAAACTCTGCTTCATAAAAATATGAAAACAGGTCAGCTAACAAAGTAGCACAATTCGTGCCCATGAGAATTCCAACAGACTGTTGGAAGACCTGATCACCAAAGACCACGAAGATATTGTCAATAATAACTCCTGTATAATCTTTTGTTTTATCATAAATGAAATAAAATTGAAAAAAGTTAACATGTTGTAAACTTTAAACTAAACAGTTTTTTCTCCATTATTTAGTGTAACTTCCGTTTACACGAATGACGGGTCTAGTCGTCTTCTTAAGCCTCATTGTTGAATTTGATGTTATGATAGAGTGTGTCACTCCTGATGCAGTATCTGTGTCAGTTCATCTAATGTTTGAATTGGCGATGTCCTTTGAAAAACTAGGTGTCCAATAATATCCCAAATGTGCTCAAATGAGTTAAACTGGTTGGGAACACTTCCCCTATAGCGAGATATTCTCGCTAAAACGCGATTATCCCTCTTTAGCGAGAAATAAACATTACCATAAACAGGTGTTTTGGCATCTTTATTGAAAATAATGACAAATCCCGTGCAACGCTGAATAAGTGCGACACGCACTCAACATGATGCGAATTGTTTCTATGAAATTGACAACATAGTCAAGAAATCGCATATCAAAGTTGCTGCGTAAGAGGGAAGCAGTCTGAAATCCAATACACATTGCGAGTGTTTTTGTTTTGATTAATATATTTGCAGAAGTATCAGACATTTTAGCACTTTTTCTTCTTTTCACATGAATCACGAAGAGATGTACTCCACGGGTGTTTTTCTCGGTTGTACGGGATATATTTATTCTCGCTAGAGAGGGATAATCGCGTTTTAGCGAGAATATCTCGCTATAGGGGAAGTGTTCCCAACCTGTTAAAATACGGACTCTAACAGGTCATGGTATTGTCACAATTAGCGTACTACTCATACAGTCCTACTAAGCACGAGCACGATGTGGTCTGGTATGTCATCCATGAAATTTGTTCTTGGGCGAAGAAGGTAATTTTCAAAATGAGGTACAACACTCAAGAATGTGTCTTTGGTTTAAAAAAAAAATTGCATTAACGGTGCCCCTAACTGCCATAAAATCCAGCTTACTGTCGTAAGAAACCGCCCCCACAATGTAACTGACCCACCACCAAACGGCATTGTCTCTACAATATTTCGTTCAGCATATATGCAGTTCTAGGTTGCCACCATACACACATTCGTCCATCTGTAATATGTAGCAAAACGCAATTCTCGTCCGACAAATGGACTTTCCTCAAGAGACTATCTTCCAACGTTGACGAGCTTGACACCATTGCATACGTGCTGCTTTGTAGTTGGGTGTAAGCAAATGTCTCTTTATGGATCTTTTTGCACGATAGCTAAAGGACATCAGTAGATTCTGCACTGTTCTCGTTGAAAGCAAACGACGTGGTAAGCAACTGGGATATTCGTAAAACAAAAAGTGGCAACTATTCTATTCCCTTTTTTAGAACTGAGCTAAAATGTTTTGTCCAACCATCCTTCTGAAGGCATTGTCCTCCCGAACATATATTTTTAACGATTTCTTTCATATCTGGCACGATCTTTGCCGTCATTTGATAACTGGTACTTTCTGGCAGTTCTACAGATGGTTGAATGGTGATGATCCACTTAATGATCAATTTGTCCCAATGATATATCTGCTTCCCTCAGTCTGATTCCATTTGAGACTTGCGAAAGACCCATAATATCGATATGCAAGAAAAGTAAATCCAATTTGTCAATTGATACAGGTTTTAAAGGGACATGAACACGATTTGAGCTGAAATTTTCAAATTTTGATTTTTAATCTTTAGAATGCTTAACTAAGGTATTACTAATGATCAGCAAAAATTTGAATGTCAGTAGTCAATGTACATGGGAGATGCAGAGGTCACAAGTCCTTGTTATGGAAACAAGGCTCATGCCATGTTTTTGTATACATAGGTTAAATAAACTTGTAAAAGTTTCGTTTAAAGCTGATTTTTTTCAATTCATAAGTGAATTCTCAACACAATTAAATAGTTTCTAGTGTTTGGCACATCTCATTTTGTTTTAAACACGCTATTTTATTGTAACAAGGTGTTGATTGTGAATGGTAATGATGACCAACTCCTGTTGAGGTTCGGAACAAGGCGTTTATTCAGCAAAGTATATATTTAAGGTTGTTGAATAGAAAGCCCTGTAACAAGTGTATAACAATAATCAAACACATGTTTAAGTCATAAAATACAATATTACTTTTACAGACCAATTGATATACAAGTAATGGTAGCAATATTTACATACTTCAAGGGAGATAACTTTGTCTTACACAAAGTGCTATACATGTAACATTAAATACACAAATGCATCTCCCAATATTTACTCTTGCCTATATATGGATAAAATCTTTACTGTACACTTATGCTTATCATAATATAAACATTACAGTTATTACTTTGATATAAAATATACACTATGAGAAATATTTAAAAGTCAGTAACTCAAAATACTCAAACATACCATTCTATGGGAATAGGCAAATATATACAATGGTGAACTGCCAATGTGATAAATAAATGTCACCATATAAAGTTCAAACCTGCAAGTTAATCAAATAACTTACAACTTGCTACTAATGCAATTATCATAAAAATATGGCCATTAATTAAGATACATCATAGTGAGACAATTTAACTACATGACTGTACTTACACGTTATAGTTAAAATAAATGATTCTCTCTCACAATATACTTTTACTCAGGCTGAAGTGCATAGGAAATTAATCTTAATGCAAAACTAGTTCTAATTGTAACGGGGACCGTTACATATGTTCCCCAAACCTCCCCCAATTAAAAAGTGATGTCCTTGTGAATCTATAGCAAAAAATCATTTGATTTTAGCCTTTAATTACATGTAGTACGTTCAATATGGTCATTTCAGTACCAAAAAATGAAAGAAAGCGTTGCACGCGCATACACGCGCACGCATGTATGATTCAGAATTTTTGTTGATGTTGTTCAACAGGCATATGTATCATATACCCACAGTGTGAATTTCATAACGTTTCCACCAAATATAAGGAAGTTATAGCGATTTTAAAATCGTCCAATCAGAATTCAGCACACGTGCATACACGTCCTGAGCAGTAATTCTAACCACAGCAATTTGTAAGGAGTACCAAGACACATCTAAACCATTAATATGAATAGAATTTGATGAAAAACAAAAACGTTATCGTCCTTTAAAAATTGAACATTTAAAAAACGTTGCACGCGCATGCGCGTGTGCGTTGGCATTTTTTATTACATCTCATTCGCTTCATAAATAAGATAGTTACAAACGTTTTAGCATTATCCAATCAAAATGAAGCGCACGTGCATGCGCGTGCAAATTGGTAATTTTGACCATGTAAATCAGTTAAGGGTCTCAATATCTACCTATGATATGAATTTCAAACCATTTCAATGAACAACAAAAAAGTTAGACTGATTCCAAAGTTAGCGTACAAATTTTGTAATGCGCGTACACGCGCATGCGTGCGCGTGCTGGCAAAATAACTATTATTTTTCATATGTACAAATGATATACTATCATCCTATTTAGGTTTTATATCGCTTCCTTCAATATTCTGATTTTCCATTTTTTGTACCAAAATTGCAATGCACGTGCGTGCGCGTGCATGCACGTGCAAACAAAATGACTATCACTATGCACATCTACAAACGCTATACTATCATCCTGGAAAGTTTCATATCGATCCCTTTTGTAGTTTCTGAGAACACTACCGGACAAAAAAGTACCGGAGAAAAAGAATAATAATAATAATAATAACTAGAAACTCATTACTAGTAATGAGTAGGTCTTCCATTTGTTCACTTCCGGTAAAGAGTTTTCTTATCCTACAAAAACCATTCAAATATATCAGAGAATGTACTTTAACAATAAATGAGAAGTGTATTATCGAATATTTTACTCATTTCTTGTAACTTCCGGTGACGACCGGAAGTACTATTCAGATGCGTTTTCCTATAAATGACAGCGACTCTTTACTGTCTATATTCCCTGAAAATTTCACGTCTCTATCTGAAAGAGTTCTCAACAAAAAGAAGTAGACTAAAGAAAGAGAAAGTAGTAGGTTACTACCGACCGGAAGTCAATTTTGAAAAACAAAATCATCAAAACTCTAGAAGTTGATACTTTTTATTAAGACATGTGAAAATCATATGAAAGACTTCAAATATAAGCGAGATTTATGGGGAGAAAGAGACAAAAAGAAAAAAGGTATTTTATGAAGAAACCGGAAGTAGTTGTTTTGACTACCGACAGACTCAATATTCTTTTGACACTTTGAAAGAGAGTTAATAAACTAGTATAGGTTTCAATTTGAAAGAAAAAGTTTGAAATTTGCGATTCCTTCAATCACTTCCGGTGACGACAGGAAGTGACGGTTCAACCCCCTACTGCACGCCTATAAACGGAGATTGATTATCCCTGAATATTTGATGAACCTATATTTTACCTTTTCCAAGAAAAATGCTGGACAAAATTCCTTTTGAGAGACAGAATATCGGCCATATTTTTCGACCGGAAGTGAATTTTGTAAAAACAAAAATAATTATAGCAAGGTCATTTCATAAGACATTATTCCTGAAAATTTCAAGAAAATATATCCAGCCATCTCTGAGAAATCACTCGAAGAAATCGGAAAATCGACATTTTTTAAAACACTTCCGGTATAGACCGGAAGTGACGGACGAAAAAATTGAATGTATGTGTACAATGGACTAATGTTAGTTAATCAACTTGACAAGTTTCAAGCGTCTATCTATATTCATTATTGAGAAACTGAAAAAACAAGACTTCAATATATCCACCCCATATCTCACGACCGGAAGTGAATTTTACAAAAATATTTAAGTATACTCTAGACATGTATAGTATCTATAACATATGTAAAATTCAAATCATTAACTTGTTTTATGACCGAGATTTATGGCACTGAAAAATGAGAGAATGAATAGTCTTTCTTTGATATAACCGGAAGTTGGAGATTCAACTTCCGGTGGGGTCAACATTTTTTGATAATTAGAACGAGACCTAGTAAACCGATATAGGTTTCAATTTGAAAGAAAAAAGTTTGAAATATATGATTCATTTAATCACTTCCGGTGACGACCGGAAGTGACGGCCGACATTCTTAACCCCCTACTGCACGCCTACAAAGTAAGATCTATTAACTCTGAAAATTTGATGACTGTATCTTTAACCGTTTCTGAGAAAAACGCTGTACAACGAAAACAGCTAATAAGCCGTATTTGCCGACCGGAAGTGAATTTTACAAAAATATTTGACGTTACTCTAGACATTTATAGTGACTATAATATATGTAAAACTCAACTCATTAACTGGTTTCATGACCAACATTTATGGCACTGAAAAATGAGAGAATTAATAGTCTTTCTTTGATATAACCGGAAGTTGGAGATTCAACTTCCGGTGGGATCAACATTTTTTGAGAATTAAAACTAGACCTAGTAAAACGATATAGGTTTCAATTTGAAAGAAAAAAGTTTGAAATTGATGATTTATTTAATCACTTCCGGTGACGACCGGAAGTGACGGCGACAAAATATATTACGTACATGCACCATAGAGAAGATAGATCTGTCATCCCTGAAAGTTTCATTCGATTATCTTTTGTGGTTTTCAAGTTTACCCCCGGACAAAGTTTCTTTCAAAAACCGGAAAATCGGACGTATCTGACGAACGGAAGTGAATTTTGAAAAAATGAAAAAAATGCCTCGAGGTACCATCGTTGTCTATAACCTGTGAAAGTTTCAGGAAAATCCATCCAACGGTTTAGGAGACGAAAGGGAAAAAAAAAAATAATAATAATAACTAGACACGATCTCGTTGTGAGCAACGAGTAGGTCTTCCGTCCGATTTGTTGATGCACTCGGAGTTAAAAAAAAAAAAAAGACAAATGAGTCCCAATTTAGTTTCCGACTTTAAGACACTTTAGATATAATCAATTTTTCATATCATAAGCTTCTGAAGCAAAGTTGCGGTGAAATTCGTTTGAAATTCGACTCTCCAGGCGAGCCATAAGGCCCGCGGGCCTATTTCTTGATGTCATTTGTTAGCCCTCTATATACTCAACAACTTTAGTTCTATATGTCTTTACAAAATATTTACCTGTAAAAAGTTATTGAGATCGACCGATATTGACTAAAAGTCGACTCTACAGGCGAGCCATTAGGACCATAGGCCTATTTCTTGATATCAATCGATAGATCTCGATAAACTGAACAACTTTTGTTCAATATGTCCTTACAAAATATTTACCAGTTACAAGTTTTTGAAATCGACTGATATCGACAAAAATCGACTCTACAGGCGAGCCATGAGGCCCACAGACCCATTTTTTGATATTGATCGATAGGTTATGACACATTGAACAACTTTTGTTCAATAATGCTTTTCAAAAAATATGTCGTTTTAAAGATATGAGGTGTCAAATATTTACGATTTTGGCCCTTAAAATCTCTAATTACGTAACATATGACCTACTTTTTGATTTGATAAGATCAAGCTCGTTGAGATGAACATTTCCGCTTCTACAACTTATTATAAAATATTAATAGTTTCTGAGATATTCTCAAAAACATTTGGACCCTTCTGAACCCCTAATTTAAAGGGCCAGCCCGTTTTGCTTGATATCGTAAGAAAGGCCTTGTCATTTTAAACATTTTTTGCTCAACAAGTATTTAGAAATTCTTTACCGTTCTCGAGTTATCTCTACAAGAAATATTTAGGGGCCAAACTGTAGCTCCCTAACGGGGCCACATAGGGAAAAAACGAAATGTACATATTGTTTAGATTATCATTCTGAACAACTTTTGTTCAATAATGCTTTTCAAAAGATTTGTCGTTTTCAAGATATGAGGCGTCAATTATTTATGATTTTGGCCCTTAAAATCCCTTATTACGTAACATATGACCTACTTTTTGATTTGATAAGAACAAGCTCGTTTAGATGAACATTTCCGCTTCAATGACTTATTACAAAATATTAATAGTTTCTGAGATATTCTCATAAACCTTTGGACCCTTCTGGGCCCCTAATTTAAAGGGTCAGCCCCTTTTGCTTGATATCGTAAGAAAGGTCATGACATTTCAAACATTTTTTGTTCAACAAGTATTTAGAAATTCTTTACCGTTCTCGAGTTATTTCTAGAAGTAATTTTTAGGGGCCAAACTGTAGCTCCCTAACGGGGCCACATAGGGTAAAAACGAAATATGCATATTGTTCAGATCATCATTCTGAACAACTTTTGTTCTTTATAGCTTTTCAAAATATTTGTCGTTTTCGAGATACAAGGGGTAAAAAATTTATGGTTTTGGCCCTTAAAATCCCTTATTACGTAACATATGACCTCAATTTTTATATGAATAGATTTGGATTGTTGAGATGAACATTTTTTGTTCTTTGACTTATACCAAAATATTAACGATTTTTGAGATATTTGATGTAGACTTTGAGCCCTTCTAGATCCCTAATTGAAGGGGCTAGCCCCTAAATCCTGATATTTTCGAAAAGATCTCGTAAATGTGCACAACTTTTGTTCTACATGTCTTAACAAAATATTTGCAAGAAAAAAGATATTGGAGATCAAAGGTCAAAAATCGCCGAAATCGGCGAAAAATTTTGGCATCCATTTTTTCAGGTCCAGGCGAGCGTTTAAGCAAATCGCCTCCGGTAAAATCGAATCCCCCACAAATCTTCTAAAATGTTTACTCTATCTTGTGTAGAAATTTCAAGACTCTAGCTTCAAAACTAACGGAGGAGATGCGTGGACAACAAGGCCCTTCAAAAAGTCACTAAAAGAGAGATAACTCCTGACCGGAAGTGACGTCAAGCACGAAATTTTGCAAGCAAAGTCTCGTCACCAAAAGACATCTTTCCTGAAAATTTCGTGAAAATCGATCGAGAAATGGTTTAGAAAAACGCGTGTACTACCAAGGAAAATAATAATAATAATAATAATGAAGAAGAAGAACGCGAACAATAATAGTAAGGTCTTCCGCAGGAGACGGAAGACCTTAACTAGACACTCATTACTAGTAATGAGTAGGTCTTTCGTTAGACCACTTCCGGTAAAGAGCTTTCTATTCCTACGAAAACCATTTAAATATATCAGAAAATGTGCCTTCACAATGTATGAGAAATGTATTATCGAATTTTTTACTCCTTTCTCGTAACTTCGGAGACGACCGGAAGTACTATTCAGATGCGTTTTCCTATAAATGACAGCGACTCTTTACTGTCTATTTCCCTGAAAATTTCACCTCTCTATCTGAAAGAGTTCTCAACAAAAAGAAGTAGACTAAAGAAAGAAAAAGTAGTAGGTTACTACCGACCGGAAGTCAATTTTGAAAAACAAAATTATCAAAACTTTAGAAGTTGATACTTTTATTAAGACATGTGAAAATCATATGAAAGACTTCAAATATAAGCGAGATTTATGGGGACAAAGAGACGAAAATTAAAAAGGTATTTTATCAAGAAACCGGAAGTAGTCGTTTTGACTACCGACAGAGTCAATATTCTTTTGACACTTTGAAAGAGAGTTAATAAACTAGTATAGGTTTCAATTTAAAGGAAAAAGTTTGAAATTTGCGATTCTTTCCCTCACTTCCGGTGACGACAGGAAGTGAGGGTCGACATGTTCAACCCCCTACTGCACTCTTACAAACGGAGATTGATCATTCCTGAATATTTGATGAACCTATATTTTACCTTTTCGAAGTAAAATGCTGGACAAAATTCCTTTTGAGAAACAGAAAATCGGCCATATTTTCCGACCGGAAGTGAATTTTGTAAAAACAAAAAGAATTATAGCAAGGTCATTTCATCAGACATTATTCCTGAAAATATCAAGAAAATATATCCAGACTCGAAGAAATCGGAAAATCGACATTTTTTCAAATACTTCCGGTAGAGACCGGAAGTGACGGATGAAAAAATTGAATGTATGTGTACATTGGACTAATGTTAGTTGATCAACTCTAGAAGTTTCAAGCGTCTATCTGTATTCATTATTGAGAAAGTGAAAAGACAAGGTTTGAATATGTCCACCCCATATCTTACGACCGGAAATGAATTTTACAAAAATATTTAAATATACTCTAGACATTTATAGTATCTATAACATATATAAAATTCAAATCATTAACTTGTTTCATGACCGAGATTTATGGCACTGAAAAATGAGAGAATGAATAGTCTTTCTTTGATATAACCGGAAGTTGGAAATTCAACTTCCGGTGGGGTCAACATTTTTTGAGAATTAGAACGAGACCTAGAAAACCGATATAGGTTTCAATTTGAAAGAAAAAAGTTTGAAATTTATGATTCATTAATCACTTCCGGTGACGACCGGAATTGACGGCCGACATTCTTAACCCCCTCCTGCACGCCTACAAAGTGAGATCTATTCACTCTGAAAATTTGGTGACTCTATCTTTTACTGTTTCTGAGAAAAACGCTAGACAACGAAAACAGCTAATAAGCCGTATTTGCCGACTGGAAGTGAATTCTACAAAAATATTTGACGTTACTCTAGACATTTATAGTGACTATAATATATGTAAAACTCAACTCATTAACTAGTTTCATGACCGAGATTTATGGCACTGAAAAATGAGAGAATGAGTGGGCTTTCTTTGATATAACCGGAAGTTGAAGATTGAACTTCCGGTGGGGTCAACATTTTTTGAGAATTAGAACGAGATATAATAAACCAAAGTAGATTTCAATTTGAAAGAAAAAAGTTTGAAATTGATGATTTATTTGATCACTTCCGGTGACGACCGGAAGTGACGACGACAAAAAATAATACGTGCATGCACCATAGAGAAAATAGATCTATCATCCCTGAAAGTTTCATTCGATTATCTTTAGTGGTTTTCAAGTTTACCCCCGGACAAAGTTTCTTTCAAAAACCGGAAAATCGGACGTATCTGACGAACGGAAGTGAATTTTGAAAAAATGAAAAAAATGCCTCGAGGTACCATCGTTGTCTATAACCTGTGAAAGTTTCAGGAAAATCCATCCAGCGGTCTCGGAGACGAAAGGGAAAATAATAATAATAATAATAACTAGTTCTAATTGTAACGGGGACCGTTACATATGTTCCCCAAACCTCCCCCAAATAAAATGTGATGTCCTTGTGAATCTATAGCAAAAAATCATTTTATTTTAGCCTTTAATTACATGTAGTACGTTCAATATGGTCATTTCAGTACCAAGAAATGAAAGAAAGCATTGCACGTGCATACACGCGCATGCGTGTATGATTCCGAATTTTTGTTGATGTCGTTCAACAGGCATTTGTATCATATACCCACAGTATGAATTTCATAACGTTTCCACCAAATATAAGGAAGTTATAGCGATTTTAAAATCGTCCAATCAGAAATCAGCACACGTGCATGCACGTGCTGAGCAGTAATTCTAACCACAGCAATTTGTAAGGAGTACCAAGATACATCTAAACCCCTAATATGAATAGAATTTGATGAAAAACAAAAACGTTATCGTCCTTTAAAAATTGAACATTTAAAAAACGTTGCACGCGCATGCGCGTGTGCGTTGGCATTTTTTGTTACACCAACATATAGATACACATATTGTCTACGTATGCTGTGAATATCATCTCATTCGCTTCATAAATAAGATAGTTACAAACGTTTTAGCATTATCCAATCAAAATGATGCGCACGTGCATGCGCGTGCAAATTGGTAATTTTGACCATGTAAATCAGTTAAGGGTCTCAATATCTACCTATGATATGAATTTCAAGCCATTTCAATGAACAACAAAAAAGTTAGACTGATTCCAAAGTTAGCGTACAAATTTTGTAATGCGCGTGCACGCGCATGCGTGCGCGTACTGGCAAAATAACTATTATTTTTCATATGTACAAATGATATACTATCATCCTATTTAGGTTTTATATCGCTTCCTTCAATATTCTGATTTTCCATTTTTTGTACCAAAATTGCAATGCACGTGCGCGCGCGTGCATGCACGTGCAAACAAAATGACTATCACTATGCACATCTACAAACGCTATACTATCATCCTGGAAAGTTTCATATCGATCCCTTTTGTAGTTTCTGAGAACACTACCGGACAAAAAAGTACCGGAGAAAAAGAATAATAATAATAATAATAAGAAACAGAGTAAAAACAATATGTTCCCAAACTTTGTTTGGGGAACATAATAATAATAACTAGAGACTCATTACTAGTAATGAGTAGGTCTTCCGTTAGACCACTTCCGGTAAAGAACTTTCTGTTCCTACAAAAACCATTTAAATATATCAGAAAATGTGTCTTAACAATGAATGAGAAATGTATTATCGAATTTTTTACTCCTTTCTCGTAACTTCCGGTGACGACCGGAAGTACTATTCAGATGCGTTTTCCTATAAATGACATCGATTCTTTACTGTCTATATTCCCTGAAAATTTCACGTCTCTATCTGAAAGAGTTCTCAAAAAAAGAAGTAAACCTAAGAAAGAAAAAGTAGTAGGTTACTACCGACCGGAAGTCAATTTTGAAAAACAAAATTATCAAAACTTTGGAAGTTTATACTTTTATTAAGACATGTGAAAATCATATGAAAGACTTCAAATATAAGCGAGATTTATGGGGACAAAGAGACGAAAATTAAAAAGGTATTTTATCAAGAAACCGGAAGTAGTCGTTTTGACTACCGACAGAGTCAATATTCTTTTGACACTTTGAAAGAGACTTAATAAACTAGTATAGGTTTCAATGTAAAGGAAAAAGTTTGAAATTTGCGATTTTTCCATCACTTCCGGTGACGACAGGAAGTGACGGTCGACATGTTCAACCCACTACTGCACGCCTACAAACGGAGATTGATCATCCCTGAATGTTTGATGAACCTATATTTTACTTTTTCCAAGAAAAATGCTGGACAAAATTCCTTTTGAGAAACAAAAAATCGGCCATATTTTCCGACCGGAAGTGAATTTTGTAAAAACAAAAAGAATTATAGCAAGGTCATTTCATAAGACATTATTCCTGAAAATTTCAGCCATCTCTGAGAAGTCACTCGAAGAAATCGGAAAATCGACAATTATTCAAATACTTCCGGTATAGACCGGAAGTGACGGACAAAAAAATTGAATGTATGTGTACAATGGACTAATGTTAGTTGATCAACTCTACAAGTTTCAAGCGTCTATCTATATTGATTATTGAGAAACTGAAAAAACAAGGTTTGAATATGTCAACCCTATATCTCACGACCGGAAGTGAATTTTTTCAAAAATATTGAAATTTACTCTAGACATTTATAGTGTTTATAACATATGTAAAATTCAAATCATTAACTTGTTTTATGACCGAGATTTATGGCACTGAAAAATGAGAGAATGAATAGTCTTTCTTTGATATAACCGGAAGTTGGAGTTTCAACTTCCGGTGGGGTCAACATTTTTTTGAGAATTAGAACCAGAGCTAGTAAACCGATATAGGTTTCAGTTTGAAAGAAAAAAGTTTGAAATATATGATTCATTTAATCACTTCCGGTGACGACCGGAAGTGACGGCCGACATTCTTAACCCCCTACTGCACGCCTACAAAGTGAGATCTATTCACTCTGAAAATTTGGTGACTCTATCTTTTACCGTTTCTGAGAAAAACGCTGGACAACGAAAACAGCTAATAAGCCGTATTTGCCGACCGGAAGTAAATTTTACAAAAATATTTGACGTTACTCTAGACATTTATAGTGACTATTATATATTTAAAACTCAAGTCATTAACTAGTTTCATGACCGAGATTTATGGCACTGAAAAATGAGAGAATGAATAGGCTTTCTTTGATAAAACCGGAAGTTGAAGATTGAACTTCCGGTGGGGTCAACATTTTTTGAGAATTAGAACGAGATATAGTAAACCGAATTAGGTTTCAATTTGAAAGAAAAAAGTTTGAAATTCATGTTTCCTTTAATCACTTCCGGTGACGACCGGAAGTGACGTCCGACATTCTTAACCCCCTACTGCACGCCTACAAAGTGAGATCTATTAACTCTGAAAATTTGGTGACTCTATCTTTTACCGTTTCTGAGAAAAACGCTGGACAAAATATCTTGTAAAAAGACGAAAATTGGACATATCTTGCGACCGGAAGTGAATTTTGAAAAAATGAAAAAAATGCCTCGAGGTACCATCGTTCTCTATAACCTGTGAAAGTTTCAGGAAAATCCATCCAACGGTCTCAGAGACGAAAGGGAAAAAAAATAATAATAATAATAATAATAACTAGATTCGATCTCGTTGCGAGCAACGAGTGGGTCTTCCGTCCAAATTTAGATGTGATTAGATAAGAATTTGACTGACATTTTCGTTCATAAATAATGATACAACTATATTGTCTAGACGTACAATTTAGCTTTGGTAATGTTTTACAAATATTGATCATTTAAATGTTATAAATTAAAGACTCTCTCTACCTCTCGGCAACTAATTAAAGGGGTCAGCTTTTTTTCGAGAAAAAAGTTAATAATGTTATTTACTGTGATACAGATTCGACTGATCAGGGGAGTCATGTCGCCCGGAGGCCTATTTTTTTTTTTATATCATTCTAGATATATCTCGCAAAACTGAACAAATTTTGTTCTACATGTCCTATGGAAATTTTCTTAAGAAAAAAGTTATTGATTGCGACATTTATCAGACTGTTAAGGCGAGTCATAAGGCCCGTGGGCCTTTTTCTTGATATCGTTTGAAAGATCTTGCAAACCTGAACAACTTTTGGTCTACATGTTTTATCAAAAGTTTCTCCAGAAAAAAGCTATTGATTGTGACACTAATCAAACTCTTCAGGCGAGCCATGAGGCCCGTTCGCCTTTTTCATGATGTTGTTCGAAACATCTTGCAAAACTGAACAACTTTTGCTCTAGATGTCTCATTAAAAGTTTCTTGACTAAAATGTTATATATTACAACAATAACCCAACTGTTCAGGTGAGCCATGAGACCCGCAGGCCTTATTCTTAACATCGTTAGTAACGCTTGCGAATCTGAACAATTTTTGTTCTACATATCTTATCAAAAGTTTCTCGAGAAAAAAGTTATTAATGTTATTAATTGTGATACAAATTCGACTGTTCAGGCGAGCCATGACGCCCGTAGTCCTATTTTTTGATATCATTAGATAGATCTTGCAAAACTGAACAACTTTTATTCTACATGTTTTATCAAAGTTTCGTGAGGAAAAAGTTAATCATTGTAACAGAAATTCAATGGTTCAGGCGAGCCATGAGGCCCATGGGCCCATTTCTTGATACGACACGAAAGATCTCAATAAACTGTACAACTTTTGTTATATATGTCTAAAAAAAATATTTACGAGTATAACGTTATGCGACATTTATCAATGTTAAGGCGAGTCATAAGGCCCGTGGGCCTTTTTCTTGATATCGTTTGAAAGATCTTGCAAAACTGAACAACTTTTGTTCTACATGTCTTATCAAAAGATTCTCGAGAAAAAAGTTAGTAATTGTGACACTGATCAAATTGTTCAGGCGAGCCATGAGGCCCGTTGGCCTTTTTCATGATGTTGTTCGAAAGATCTTGCAAAACTGAACAACTTTTGTTCAAGATGTCTTATTAAAAGTTTCTTGACTAAAATGTTATAGATTGCAACAATAACCCAACTGTTCAGGTGAGCCATGAGACCCGCAGGCCTATTTATTAACATCGTTAGTTAACCCTTGCGAAACTGAACAACTTTTGTTCTACATGTCTTGTCAAAAGTTTCTCGAGAAAAAAGTTATTAATGTTATTAATTGTGATACAAATTCGACTGTTCAGGCGAGCCATGACGCCCTGAGGCCTAGTTTTTGATATCATTAGATAGATCTTGCAAACCTGAACAACTTTTATTCTACATGTCTTATCAAAAGTTTCGTGAGAAAAAAGTTAATCATTGTAACAGAAATTCAATGGTTCAGGCGAGCCATGAGGCCTATGGGCCCATTTCTTGATATGACACGAAAGATCTCAATAAACTGTACAACTTTTGTTATATATGTCTAAGCTAAATATTTACGAGTAAATAGTTATGATTTAAAACGTGGAGAAAAATGAGACACTTTTTTAAACTCCATTTTCGACCCCTACCGAGCTTCCATACTAGGCGCTTCCGGAAATTTTGAAAACCCAGGTGCACAACTACAACATGTCGTCTAACATCACTGAAAATTTCAGCACTCTAGCTTTTATCGTTTTTGAGTTTTTGTCTGGACAAAATGGTCATCTGAAAATCGATAAAAGGGGGATAACTTCCAACCGGAAGTGATTTTTCAAAAATTGAAACGGCGGTACAAACTTCAAATGGCAACGCATCAATCCTGAAAATTTGAAGCAAATTAATCCAGCCATCTCCAAGAAATCTTCTGCACAAAAATCGGTAAGGAGAAAAAAAAAGAATAATAATAAGAAAAGTGAAAAATCAACAATAGAATAATAGAAGGGTCTTCCGCTGAAGACGGAAGACCCTAATAAACAGTAGAATCACTAGAAGGTCTTCCGTTAGAAACGGAAGACCTTAATAATAATAAACAGTAGAATCACTAGAAGGTCTTCCGTTGGAAACGGAAGACCTTAATAATAATAATTAATAATAATAATAATAATATTAATAAATAATAAACAGTAGAATCACTAGAAGGTCTTCCGTTGGAGACGGAAGACCTTAATAATAAACAGTAGAATCACTAGAAGGTCTTCCGTTGGAAACGGAAGACCTTAATAATAATAATAATAATAAGAAACAGAGTAAAAACAATATGTTCCCAAACTTTGTTTGGGGAACATAATAAGAAACAGAGTAAAAACAATATGTTCCCAAACTTTGTTTGGGGAACATAATTACAGGATTTACCATTTTAGATATACAATAGAAGTATATTATCATTAGTGACTTAGTAACTTACCGATTAAGAGGAAAAGTCAGTCTCAGGTAGTACTATCAGGTCTATGTAAAGTCAAAACTAATATACTGATCTATGGAATGGTCACTTCAATTTTCAAACAAAGAATGAATTGACACATTGAACTTTTGGAGGGAAAAAATCCCAAAAACCAATAAAAACGCAAGACAGAAAACTAAAACACCAATGAAATTAAAAGACTCATGGACAACTTGGCCAAGACATAGTTAGGCACCTCAGGCACTCTATACCAAAGAACTCACTAAGTGTTACGCTTGACCGCATATTGAATTGCAGATCCATTGAAGGATTATATAATTCAATACACATAACATTGACGTTAAATTGAAATAAAATGAAATAATAACAAATGCATATATGAATGCATTATATGCATATTAGATAAGAAATGACTCTGCCACATTATGTTAAACAGTCTAATGTAAACAAAAAATGGCACGAGTCTTGTTTACATAACAAAGAATTCTGCGTGCTGTATCTCACTTGTAACTCAAAGACTGATATTTGAATTTTGGTAGACCAGTGGAAATACTTTAGTTAAGCATTGTAAACAATTAAAATGGAAAAATAAAATTTGAAAATATTCAGCTCAAATCGTGTCCATGCCTCTTTAAAAAATTGTACAAAACTCGCAACTCAATTGGAAAGTGAGCACAATGGTCGCACCGACGATTTTCGGGCAACAGAATGAACAGGTATATTGTAAACAATTAAAGGTATAGGCTAAATTGAGATTGACTTATTAAAATCATTACTCTGGTTTCAAAATTTTATAAAGGAGTTACTAGTAATTGATAGTGATATTGCTATACCTTTTCCCTGTGTATATAAAGAAGTGTAATGAACGTATTCGGAATTATAAAATCTGCCCTTTCGGAATGCAAAATAACTTATTCGGAATTATAAGATCTGTCCTTTCTGATGTTGTATTATTGTGGTGAAATTGCTTCCGATACTAGAAAATCATGCAGGATATTGTTCAACAATTTGTGCGTCGTTTTCAAGGTTTTGAACTGTGAATGAATGGACTACTAATAGGCCCGTCAATGTGTAAGTTTGTGTCCAGTGGTAGTGTATTATTATATCATTAACTATGTCTGTGTACAAATCTTGTGTATTTATTCAACAGGTGGAAAACAATAAAATGATCATGATTGATATGTCTTACGGCGTGACCGTGTTTGAGGACGAAGCAAAAAATTATTGGCATTAGTATCTAGATCCATAACAGGACAAAAAATATCCCGAAATATTAGCACCTAACTTGTGAGGACAGAGCTCAATCAAAGACATTTTTGATCCGCCTATTCGTTGAACGCGGGAAACGCTATGCAACTGATGTAAAGTGTATTGTGACGTCATATTCAGCGTCGGTGTTTAGAAAATACTTATAGGTTATAGACTTTGCATGGGAAAATATGACGACCGAGTTTTTTGACGCGTAGACGGACCGAGCTTGCGAGGTCCTTCCGAGACAAAAAACTAGGTCATCATATTTCCCATACAAAGTCTATAACCTTTTTATTATATACTTTCAATTTCATTTAGAAACTAACAATAATTTTATTTTTAACAATAACTTTATCGGTTTAACTGAGTAAAAGATGAGAAACACGAAAAATTTGAAAATTAACGGCGTAGAAATTTGATTGTGACGTAATGTTTGCGGGCCGGAATGTTTCCGGGTATATATCGTGTGATATATGCCCGCAAACCTTTAAAGAAAAAAGAAGAGTCGAAATTGAAAGTATATAATAAACAAACATATGAAACATTGTACAATTCGCGTTTATCGAGTAGTGCTTATATATGATTATGAAAATATGATTTACATGCTTTTACGGATTTTATGTAACATCTCAGAACGACGTGAACTTGGGTACACGAGATTCAAAATGGAGAAATAAGTATTCGAATCGACGCCATTGGGACCAAAATTTTCAAGTTCCATAGGTATGGTTTAATTTTTCATTAGTTTTCTATATTTTCCTTTTAAACATGTGTATACGTGGCACCTATAGGGAGAACTCCGCTCCCAAGGCCCTTCGGGCTGTGAGAGGGATTCGCCCTCTACTACTTGACGGTTCTTTGAGTGCAACAAGAAGAAACCTCCAAAATAGTGTAATGTTATATAGTAAGTCAATAACCAACTGTTCACTGAATATCGGGGGAAATCCCATGTCAAGGACAATTTTCTACCGAAATTATTTCTTTGCTACACACAGACTTTTATGCTATGACATGCAGGTCATAATAGCAACTAAAGTGAAAATGCATGTAAACCTTTTTCTTGTCTCTTAAACATCTAGCACAAATGACAAAAGTACCGGGTAGACCTTGGAATTTTGAAATCCATGGCTTCTGGGTGAGAGGTTCAATCTCCGATATGTGGCAACGTGGATCTTAAAATGAATATTCATTTAATCTTCTCTACTCTTGATGTGGTTCCTTCTATTAAGTACCGAATGTCCATTACCTACATTGTATTAAAAAAATTCCCTAATCCTAAACATTTAAAATACTATACGAAAGTTCTTCAAACAAACTTATCATTATGTCTGAAAAGATTACATGATATTTTTCCAATGCATCTACAACATTGTTTCAATACGACAGATGACCATTACCTTTTGATTTAGAACTCGATGAACATTTTCCCCCTACCACCTGTACATGTAAAAAGTATCAGACAAACAGATCATCCTGTCGGTCGAGTCCACAACATTTCTATATTTATTTCGATACTAAGTATAACCTGCATTTAATCTTTTTGGTCAAAAGGTTTCTTCCTCTCCTCGCCGTCCAAATCAAGTAAAATAAAATATCGAAATGCAAGAAGGCGTTCTATAGGTATAATATAATATAAATTCGAAATTCATAGTACATGTATCAAGCATAATTCTAATTCATGCCATCGATTAACCACAATATTGATATATTGTATTCAAATACTAATTTCAGAAGGCTGTTCAAAATTAATTCTACGTTTAACGTCAACTCAAAACTTCAAACCCTACGAGGGAGGGAGGAAAAAAAATAAACAAACAAAATTTTTTAACAAATGTGTAGTTATTGAAAATCACCTATTCAGTGACCCAAAAATCAACAATTTCAAATAGTAGACATTGTAGGGTTTTATATTCAAGTCCAAGTCAATTTTTGCGTTTTCCCAGCAAAGACTTTCCTTAATCTGGGTTTGTATCCCTTCTGTGAACACACCATGCAGATTAGGTGAGCAGAGGAGTGGCTTGCGATAACATCAGGTGGTACATCCAATGGATTTTCATCACCACAAATATAACAAACTAAAGGAAAACTTTTCCTCTTGTGGAAATTAAAATTATGATGGCAATATTTCGTACATTTTTGTAATGACACATCTTAAAGTTTAAAATATGCTTTACTTTGTTTTGATTTTTTCTTTAATTTGGTTATACAATTTTCTATGTACTATTAATGAGTTTTGAAAGGAAGATGCTAATTTGGTGTACCACAACTAAAAGATCAGGATTGTACATGCATCTTCACTTCTACAAATACAAGGCAGGGTTCCGATAGTTTAGGACGCCTTCATATAAATTTATTAAAATATCAGTTTTCTTTTTAGTGCTTTTAATTTTTATGATTAAATATTTTGTACAGAGTAATTATCAACCAGTAAGTTCTGTATTTCCAATCGTAGTACAAACTGTCATGAAATAGTATATCGAAACTCTTCAGTGTTGAGAAGGTAAATATGAAATGGTGGCCGTTTGCAACGGCTTCGAAAATAGCCATCTTTATTTATGGCGGGTGTGACCGATCGACAGGGGATGTTTACTCCTCCTAGGCACCTGATTTCACCCCTGGTGTATCCAGGGGTCCGTGATTGCCCAACTATCTATTTTGTATTGTTTATAGGAGTTATGAGACTGATCACTGTTCGTTATCTTCGCCTTTCATTTAGTATATTGTTTTACATGGTGAACTTGGATACCCTATATTTAGAGTTCTATACCTTTACTCTATCAGTAAATTCGAACCCAAGCGATATAATTTCCTGTGATATAAGTGGATTGAAAATCAACTTAGAAATTGGAATTTCAATATCAACGTTTTCAAGGGACTCGGTGCTGAAAAAATATTCCCATCCGTGCGCGGCGATCAGCTTAGATCTTTTCAATCCGCGTTGAGTAAGCATCCACCCATTGCATTTTGACGTCAAATGTTTTGATTGTACATATGTAACAGAGAACATCACGAATACTGTATATTTCATTTCTTAACACCTAATGTTCCCCGATCTTAACGCCGTGGCATTGAGAACTTGAAATACTACTGAAGTTCGATATACAGTGAATTATCTGTTTTCTGAAGTCGCACTCTCTCTCTCTCTCATACATGTATTGATAACGGTTAAATTGTGTTCAAATTCTCATAGTTATTAATATTTCCCATTTCCAGAGTTATAACATTTACGAAGCATGGTTGTAAAATGTAGAAATCCGACAGTTTTTTTGTATCTTCATTCTCTTGAATGCAATCCAGAGTGTATTTCAAGCTTTGCATTTCGATCTGATGACCAGTTTTCTAATCTCTAAACGCATTTTGTTGTCAAACATTCCATAGATAAAAGGGTGTATGACGTACGACAAAGTATACATCCTTCTCATAGTGAGAAAATAGTTTAGAAACTTTGGTGAAAATTCATGTAGAAGCTGTGGATTGACCGATTGTTTTGCGATTGTCGCTAAAGGCGGCACGTAAAAAATTATTATCACCATTAGAATAATCAAGAACGTAATCATAGTTTTTAAATATGAATTTGGAATATTTGTCGTCATCCCTACTCTTTTTTTCTTCGAATCACCTCCAAAACATTTCTTTGTATGACATCCTCTAATTTTCAACCGGCGGTGCTCTCTATATAATTTTCTTATTACAATTATATACAGAGTAGTTGTTACTACAAATGTGAGCGTTAGTAGCCCCAAAATCGCTTGAAAAATTTGTTTGTGCTTTTGAGACTCATCAGGGAGTATAGAGCACATATATCCAGTCACATTCGAATATATTGGATGATTCACACTGACCAAGCCCTTAACGAAGAGGTTAGGAATATGAATCAAAAGAGAAATCATGAAGCAAACCGCAACAGAAAATCGCATCCAGAATACGTTCATTTGACGTTGTAATGGTCGACAGATCTTCTGGTATCTCTGTATAGCAATTATACATAAGAGGAATATAACAGTTGCTGAAATTACACTTGCCCCATAATGTAACACCTTACACAACACATCCCCTGGAAACATTACATAGCTCAAGTTCAACAACAGATTCAGGGTACATGATACAATAAGTGCAGCAAGTTCTGTACAGGCGATGAGTGGGATAAAGAATCTACCCGTTGTACGTGTTTTCATTCGGAAATAGTAGATGTAAATTACCAAAACATTTCCTGGAATTCCTGCAGCTAAGGCGAAAAGCAAGAAAATGGTATTTGGTTGGACAATCGCCTGATAATCTTTATTCCATGTATGCAGTTGTTCATTGTTATAATCAATCGATGATGAAACATTCTTCATCCTTTTCTGCTTTCTCAATCAACTTTATAGTCAATCCAAAAAGAGCGTGTAGACCTTTCTGATTACGATGCAAAAATTCTCCTTTCACATTTGCGATCGATAGTAGTAATGATAAGGAAATAATGATGATTACGTTTTATTGGTAAACATATAATTAAGTATCACTTAGACTTTAATTAAAATATAATGAATATGATGCATTTCTCCGAGATTCATTTTAATTTACATTGAAATAAAAAGTGATTTATTTATCGAGTCATTGTTATATTTGCTATAGATTCGTCCTTGTGTGGCTTGGTTTTGATATCCACCAGTTTTGATTCCATTTGGGGTTTTTTCTGTTCTGTCTTGTGATATTGGGTAACCTGCACCTTTGCGTCCAGAATAAGTACAGATAACCCACACTTTCAACAAAAAGAAAGCACACCAAACTATGGTACAAGTTTAATTGATCTTATATGCAATGTGTTGCAGAACTATGGTTATTCATATAAAACAGATACTTAGATATGCAATTCAAACATTAAATACATTGTATGTTACAATTTAAATATCTTTAGAAAAGATTATCTCGTTTCTGAAGTTCGACTGTTTTCAATAAAGCATACATACAGGAAGTAAGTCTGGGCACAGGTCTGCAGAATTAGGGAAGGAATTACTGCATCAAAGTTTACCTTGGAAGTTCCGACAAAATGTAAAATACGATAAGAGGAAGTCCAATAAGTTCGTAAACAAATTAGAGTTTTAGAAAACCATCTGCAGATGACTGATGGAATTTCGCCAATATACATGTGGTAAAAGATATCGCAGAACCAACTTTTTTTCTTAGCCTAATGAAGATTTATTTGACACTATAAGATGAATAACAATTTCTATATTTTAACAGCACTGCGTGATATATGATACGTAAAAACATCATCAGTAAATGTATTCATTGTCATTCTCTTTTAAGAAGGATTTATATTTTGAGGAAATTTACAGTATATACCTGTGCCTTATCTATTGATTCATACTGTCGATTATAAATGAAATAAAGTCAAATAAGGTTAACATGTAAACTTCAAACTAAACAGTTGGGTTTTTTTTCATTACCTAGTGCAACTGTCATTCACAAGAATGGCTTAAGCCTCTGATCAAAAGTTGAGGTAAACATTGTCACCCCTGATGCAGTGCCTGTGTTCGTTCATGCAAGGCGAAGACAACGAACAGCGATCAATCTCATAACTCCTACAAGCAATACAAAATAGATAGTTGGGCAAACACGGACCCCTGGACACACCAGAGGTGGGATCAGGTGCCTAGGAGGAATAAGCATCCCCTGTTGACCGGTCACACCCGCCGTGAGCCCCATATCCTGATCAGGTAAACGGAGTTATCCGCAGTCAAAATCAGTGTGCCAAGAACGGCTTAACAATCGGTATGAAACACGTCAGACAGCATTTGACCCAATGCGAGGTTGTATTGACGAACTAGATCGTTATAACGACCATAGAATTTGCGAAATGCTGACTTCAATCGAGACTGTTGAAATCCCTGTACCATCAACTTGTTTGTCAGTAGCTTACCTCGATTTAAAAACTGACTATACCCAGAACAAGCTCTTGCATATCGAATCAGTTGAGATATATAAACACCATATGCAGGTGATAATGGAATATTGCTACATAAATGTGGGAAGTTGACGATGGAGAAGCTGAAATCATCCCGTTTGTCATACAGTTGAGTTGTTAGTTTGCCGTTAATGTCTACTTTCAATAAAATATCTAAGTATGAAGCAGAAGTGGACGACTCTGTGGTGTCCTTTATTTCGAGCTCACAGGGATATATCAAATCGACATATGAATGAAAGCTATCATTGTTAATAGACAAAACGTCATCGATATATCTAAAAGTCGAATTGAAGGTCACAGCGAGAAATTTTTTCTTCTCACGTAGAAGTTTTTGAATAAATTCTGCTTCATATGAATATAAAAACAGGTCAGCTAACAAAGGAGCACAATTCGTGCCCATGGGAATTCCAACAGACTGTTGGAAGACCTGATCACCAAAGGCCGCGAAGATATTGTCAATGAGGAACTCTAGCATATTTTTTATTTCAACTTCAGAGTACTTGTGCGTGGAATCAGAGTGGTGTTTAACAAAGTAAGTTTTTGGATGACTGATCACTAAATATGAATATTTCCTTTTTCCATTTTTGTTGAAGAAGCAACTGTCTATGATATCAAAAAGTCTAGTTTTTAATTTATATAAGAGTTGGACTAAAATCTTCTTTGACAGACTTTACCTTATTTTCTGGTAAGTAATTGATTTATAAACCTTTTTGTATAATTACCAGTTTATATATTTCTCTTTTTGATTACATCGATCAATAGCATTTTTAAGAATGAATTGGTGAATAAACCAAGTTACACTGAGTTTTACGATCAAGAAGGGCGAAATGCAACGGATCAGAGGGGCCTCCACTGCATGAAAAAATAACTTTACAAAACTTTACTTCGGAAGTAAATTCTCCTAAAGGTTAACCAAAAACCAAGGTTACCTTTGCGTCAACTTTACTTTAATTAAAGAAATAATGGTTATATTTAAGAAAGTTTACGCGAAATTAAACCTATAAAGATCACCTTTAAACTCCTTTAATTTCAACATTTGGATAAAGATGACCTTTTACGATTTACTTCGCATTAAATATATTCTTTAAGTTCCTTTACTTCTAACAATTTTTTGAAAAATGTAGCGAAAAGGGGGAGGGGGGGGGGGCCTCTTAATCTGCCATTGTTAGCACATCAAAAATTAGTTTTAACCAAAGGCATAGTGCTTCAGATATTGACTTTTTGTACAAAGAAAAATGTATATGGATTGGATATCCTAAATGTTATATGTAGATATATATTGTATATATTTTCACTTGAACACATCAGATCTGAAAACAATGAGCAGATTTTCTCCCACGCCCCACAAAAATAGAATTTATGAAATAAACTAATTTTTGGCAAACTGTAGGCTTGTATATCTTATTAGAGTTATCTCTCTTGTACTGTTCATGTTTAGCGCAAGGGGAGGTAATTTTGATTGTTGAGTTAATCAACTTTGCATATAGAGAGCGCATATTGGCGCATTCTAGAAATTTCTAAATTAATGGCTGGACAAGTCCAGAGTAAACAAAATTTCATTTCTGAAGCTCATTAGGGCCTATAGCCAGAGCACATGTAAGTCAATTTGTGTTGCATATTTTTGAGTGTACCTGTTTGAGTGTCATCGGATGCTAACCAGAGTTAACCTGGGCCTGATATAGGTAAACATTAATTCGATATTACCGAGGAAATCGCCATGGATGTTGTAGTCATTGGAAGTTCCCACGTGAAACGTTTACGATCCTATATGCAGAGCAAACCTGAGCTCAAAAACTTTAACTTGAATAATGTAAATGTTAAAACACACTTGTATGGGATAAGCGGGGGAAACATTACAAATTTAAGGGATGTGAAGAAATTGAATTCATTCATCAACACTGGGAGCGTCGCCCAAATGCCTGATAATTCAGATTGGGGGGAATGATATGGACTCCCTAGATATTACGCCCCAGGAAGTGATTTTTAAACTCATTGCGATGGCACAGGTGTGGAAAGTGCGATATAACTTCAAACAAGTGTTTGTGTGTCAACTGTTGCCAAGGGAAGTAACTCGTGTGGTACAACCTTCGCAATACAATGAGAACGTGAGAGAGGCAAACAAGTTACTAAAGGCAGAATTGTCTCGCGCACCAAACAGTGCCATAACATACTGGAAAATCAAAGGGGTGAAGAAATCTATGGATAGTAATTATGTAGACGGGGTACACTTCAATTGGCAGTTTGGCATGCCAAAATATTTTCGGAACATTAGAGGGGCCATCCTGACAGCTATACGACACAATTAAGTTAAGTATAACATGATGGGTTTTTGAGAATGATGGGCTTTTAAAAATATAAATTATATAATAGATAACACAATGTTATACTTCACAGATGGCTCATTAATGGATGGATAATACTACATTAAATCAGTATTTTTTTGTAATAACCAGTTCATATGGAATTGGTCTTATAATGCTGTATGGAGATTACTTATAGAGTGTATGATAATTTAGCCAATTCACATATGGAATTGGTCTGCCAGTTCAAATGGAATTTGGTTTGATGCTATATAGAAAGATGTTCATATGGAACTTGTGGTTCAATGGAACCCTGAATTTGATAAGTATATGTTCAAATGGAACAGTTGAACAGTTGATATGGAACTGGGCATTCAACATATTTCAGTTCATATGGAATTGGAATAGGGTAACTGATACTCAGTTCAGATGGAACTGATGTGTTTATAAGGAACACCTTGTGTATCTGTTTCTCATGGTATATATATTTAAATCAGAGTGAAATATAATTACCAGATATAAGCTGATATTTCACATTTTATGTATCTGATTAAATCAGTAGAACTATGTATGAGTCTGACAACAAATCATTGTTATGTAAACAAACTCTGAGGCAAAGGAATAATGAATTGAATTTTTCAGTTGAACACAGGTTATGGAACAGGCCACTTCACGTCCAAAGCGGAGGAAGGTGGGGGAGTCTCGTGGGAAAAGCGCAACACCTAGGAGGAGCGCAACACAGTCAACGTCCGTAGGAAGAACCCCACGTGGCAAAGCAAGAAGTCAGACGCGAGTTGCCTCAGACACTCACAGTAGACCGATTCTAGGCGTAGGGCAAGGTACAGGACCTGAACAGATAAACACAGCTACACAAGTGGCCAATGAACATGGAGACACACCTGTTCCAATTTCTGTGGGCAACCAGAACCTGACTACTGAGTCGATGACACAGATGTTAACAGCAGCCATCCCGGTCATTACACAAACTGTTGTTTCAGTCCTACAGAACAGTGGTATGTTGCCTGGTGGAATATTACAACAGAACAACTCAAGTACCCAGCCTAACCTATTGGAGAGCAGTCCTGCCACTGGAAGTACCACTGAAGAGGCTGCCGCGCATAATGTGGGTGATGGAAATGGTGCCAATGAAGGAGCGAATAAGTCCCCAAATCTTAGTATTGCACAAGAACTGTTAGGTAATATTGCACCTGTCACTAGTCAAACCACAGAAAGTAGAGCGTTAACAGTAAATTATGGGCTAGCACGCCCAATTTCTTTGGGAGTAGATCCTAAGTTGCGTGCAGATATTGTGTCGAATAAGTATGTCGATTTTAGCGAATTGTTAAAACACAAGAAATCTGAAGAGAAATTTAATTACATTGCAGAAGAGAAAGATGGCAATTTGCAATTTGTTTGAAAGAAAACAGGAAAACAGATAAGCAATTTAACACAGTGGCAGGATGCCTTCTATATATATGCTGGTATTTATTGTCAAAGACATCCTCATCAGGCCCCTAATTTAATGAAATATGGGCAGATTATTTCTGAGTTGGCTTATATGTCAAATGTCGAGGGGGCATTCAATTATGATGAAACTTTTCGTAGGTGGAGGGAACAAGATCCAGACCATTTGCCATGGGAGGGGGTAAATGGGGAATTGCACACAGAAGCAATGGCTATGGCGTTGTCGAGCTTTAAGAACAAGGGTTCTTTTCGTCCCCAGCAAAAAAGTTTTCCCTCAAATTCAGTGCGAACAAAACATTGTTTCACCTTCAACAATGAAGGGAGCTGTTCAGACAAAGTGTGCAAATATGGTCACTTCTGTCAGGTATGTAAGGGCACCCACAGTAGATTACACTGTCCAAACAAACAAACGGGGAACACATCCACAACAGAAGGGGAAAAGGGTAAACTCCAAACTAAGCAGTCCACTTTTCGTGCCTCAAAACCCTTTCCAAAATAAGATACATGAGATAGTGACCCCGATAAAGTCTGATGAATTACAGTGTTTACTTGCTAGGTATGATAAGCATAAGGTGAAGTTTTTGGTTAATGGTTTTACAGAGGGCTTTAAGATTCCTTTTCAAGGTAAAGAAGAGTTTCGGTTGAATAAAAATTTGCCATCAGCTGTAGCTAGAATGGATGTATTAAAAGAGAAAATTGGGAAAGAAATTGGGACAGGTCGAGTTAAAGGTCCTTTCCAGGAACCTCCCTTTAAAATTTTTAGAGTATCTCCCTTGGGATTAGTTCCAAAAGCTCAGATAGGAGAATTCAGGATTATTCATGATCTTTCTTCACCTGAGGGTAATTCAGTGAATGATGGAATTTGCTCCGATTGTAAATATGTAAAATATCAATCAGTAGATGATGCTTGTCATCTTATTCTGCAGTTTGGTAGAGGATGTCAGCTAGCTAAAGTTGATGTGGAGCATGCTTATAAGTTAATTCCAGTACACCCAGACAATTTTAACTTGTTCGGGTTTGCTTTAGATGATGGTTTTTATTTTGATAAAACTTTGCCTATGGGCTTGAGCTACTCCTGTCAGTTGTTTGAAGTGTTCAGCACATCATTACATGGGATAGCAGAGAATAAATTGGGTATACAAGGTTGTGTACATATTCTTGACGATTTTCTATTTGTTTCCCCTGCCCCGGCTAGGCTGTGTCAGGTTGGATTAGATAGGTTTATGACAATGGCAGAGCGGATAGGTCTCCCAATTAAGCAGGAGAAGACTGTTTTACCTACAACTTGCTTAGTATTTATGGGGTTAGAGTTGGATACAGTGTCAATGGAAATTAGATTGCCATTAGAAAAATGTCGGAAAATGGTGAAAAAGTTCATGGCAAGAAATTGGGCGACACTTAGGGAATTACAGTCTCTGATAGGTCTGTTGAATTATGTTTGTGCAGTTATATTGCCAGGTCGCACATTTTTGCGTAGGATAACTGATCTGACAAGAGGCATACAACAACCAAACGAAAAGAGGGGGCTTAATAAGGAGGCAAAGCTAGACTTAAGGGCTTGGTCATTGTTCTTGGATAGTTTTAATGGGAAAGGCTTGATTCAAGAGCCCAAGCTTCAAACGTCTGTCTCATTGCAGATGTATACAGATGCAAGTGATGTGGGGTTTGGAGGTTTATTTAGAACCCATTGGTTCGCTGGGAGATGGTCATCAGAATGGTTAACAAAACACATATCTGTTAGGGAACTTTACCCAATTGTTATAGCATTAGAGCTTTGGGCCACCCAGTTATCTAATAAATGGGTTCAATTTTATTGTGACAATACTGAAGTAGTACATTGCATCAACAAACAGACGGCTAAGGACTCAGAATTAATGATACTTATTAGAAGACTAGTTGTGCAGGCATTAAGGTTTAATATTCAGTTTGAGGCAGTGCATATCCCAGGGTTGAATAATGTGTTAGCTGATAGGCTTTCTCGTTTTCAGATAGGGGAGTTCAAAAGACTTGCTCCAGATATGGATCAGCATCCGGCAGATATATCAATATTGGTCGAGCCTCACTGACTCAGCTGTCCACGGATATTATTAGAAGTTCTTTGTCAAAAAATTCATTTGATAATTATGGCCGGGCTGTTCAGTGCTATAGGAATTTTTTAGCAATTTATTTTCCACAAGGTACAGTTCTACCGTTAGCTTTAGATAGAATCATACTTGTCATGGCCTTCTGCATGCACAAGAACAGGGCTTATAATACTGTAGCATCATATTTGTCTATGCTAAATTATGTGCATTGTATGGCTGGTTTTCAAGATATCTCTCAGAACTTTGTTGTTAAGAAAGCTTTAGAGGGGTATAGAAAGCAAAAGTCTAGGGCTGATACAAGGTTGCCAATAACACCAGAAATACTGAAAAAATTAGTACAGTCCGTGGGACCTTTGGGTTTTGCATATTTTGTACAGGTTTTACTCAAGGCAATGTACCTCTTAGCATTTCACGCCTTCTTGCGAGTAGGGGAAATTACAGGAGCTAGTTTAAATACAATCTCTAGGCAGTCCATTCAGTTTGTGGTAAATGCTCAAAGTAAGATTCATGCAGCCGAAATAAATATGGAACACTTTAAGCATTATAAAGGAAAGTCATGTAAAGTATTGTATATTGAAAGTAATCAGGATGCGGAAATGTGTCCAGTTCAAGCATTAACGAGGTATTGTGAACTATGGGGGGCCTTTATTCTGTTTTTCTGATGGAAAACCAGTTACAAGACAATATTTTACACAGCAATTGCAGCTTTCTCTGTTATGGGCAGGATATGATACCAGTTTATATAAAACCCATAGCTTTAGGATAGGTGCAGCTAGCACGGCAGCAAACATGGTCATCTCAGATGACAAAATCCAAATCATGGGTAGGTGGCAATCAGATTCTTTTAAAAAATATATCAGGATCCCTCTATTAAAAATGTAGTTAACACCTTGTGATAATGGGTCATAGGTGCTGTTTGATTTTGGGGGCATCATGGAGACAGGGGCTTCTGTTGCCTCCATAAGTCAAACACTGGGTAGGATGCTAGGTATTTAAGAACTTTGTGATCAGGGGTCACAAGCGATGCTTGAATTTTGGGGCATCATGGGGACAGGGGCCCCTGTTGCCTCAATTTAAGTCAAGTATAGTTTTGACAGGATTGTGAATGTCTGCATGGTACCACATAGATAGTTTAAACAATGTTGGTTGGCGAGACAGAGGTTAATAAATAAGATATGTGTATATACTTTATAACCTTATAGAATTTGAATTGTGTTGAGCTTGTTTGTAAAGGTATTACAAATAGATGTAGTAAAAGAATTTATTTTTGAAAAAGTGTACGGTTGGGTACAGTCAAGAGATATACTACATATCATATGAGTTGCAGAATATGGTAAATGAATGTACATACATGTATATATGCCTAGGTGATCAGTTTGGTTAAAAAAAAAACCCAAAAAACAAAAACAAAAACAAAACAAAACAAAAAAAACATCAAGTCTATGTCAACACAGGTGTGGATGGGGGGTATTGTGCCAAGGAGTGTCACAATTTAGGGGGTGTTAAGTTCCCCATCTTTGGTGGGCCATATAATTGTGGATATTAAATGTATGTTGATTGTGATGTTTCATCATGTATATCTTGTTTATTATTGGTTGTATTTACCATTGCATATTATCTGTCATTTACATTAATTAATGACATTTTTCACATCAACAAGATTTTGTCATTCAGACCCACCAAACTAGCACACACTGTGTTGACAAAAAATAGAGTTTATGAAATAAACTAATTTTTGGCAAACTGTAGGCTTGTATATCTTATTAGAGTTATCTCTCTTGTACTGTTCATGTTTAGCGCAAGGGGAGGTAATTTTGATTGTTGAGTTAATCAACTTTGCATATAGAGGGCGCATATTGGCGCATTCTAGAAATTTCTAAATTAATGACTGGACAAGTCCAGAGTAAACAAAATTTCCCCACCTCCCACCCTGATGCATAATTTGTTAATTGGGGGGGGGGGGGTTAGATATGCTAATAGGCTAGTTGATCGATGAAACTTGAGATGATGTTGAAGCTAGTTAATTTTTGATAAGGGGGGTGTTAAGTTCCCCATCTTTGGTGGGCCATATAATTGTGGATATTAAATGTATGTTGATTGTGATGTTTCATCATGTATATCTTGTTTATTATTGGTTGTATTTACCATTGCATATTATCTGTCATTTACATTAATAAATGACATTTTTCACATCAACAAGATTTTGTCATTCAGACCCACCAAACTAGCACACACTGTGTTGACAAAAAACACATTTTGAAGTGAGGCGAGATAAACACAATATAGGAGCTTGCAAATCTTTTCATCGTTTAAAGAGCTTTGCTCTAGAACTTGTGTAAATTATTATATTGTCTTCCGAGGTTGGATATCACCCATGGAGCACATTCCTTATTTACATAGTTTTCGATTATATTATCTCCATTCAGTTTTGGCCTCATATTTTAATCGGAAGATCTAATTTCCATACTGAGGGTATATCCAAGATTGTTTTCCTTGGTTATCACAGCAAAACCATTTGCAATTGTAAATTTGAAATATAATGAATAAGTTATTCGTTCCTTGCACTTTCAAATTCATTTCATGATGTACAACACTTTTCTTCAAATTAATATACTTTTTAATTACAAAATAAATAAAACAAAAAACAAGTGAAACTGTTTCCTGTACATAATAAATACCATCTCAATGTAACACTTTACAGTCAATAAATGATTAACTACACAAATACTTATAAGATCAGGAAAATAAACACTTCAAATTAGATTGAAAACGTATACATTGCAAGAATATTATCACCCTTCCTGAATAGTATGTGCTATGCAAACATTTTTCTGTAATGTGCAGACTAAAATGATCATAGAGTGTATGTATGTATATATGTAGACCTATGTGTCCGGTTTCACAAGTAATACGCAGACTTATGCAATCAGATAGTGGTTGTACATACATATATATGTAGACCTATGTGTCTGGCTTCACACATCAGCTGCATGTGCCCGACTTCACAAGTTTTTGTAATATGCAGACTGATGTAATCAAATAGTGGATGCACATACATGTATATGTAGACCTATGTGTCCGGCTTCACACATCAGCTGCATGTGCCCGACTTCACAAGTTTTTGTAATATGCAGACTGATGTAATCAAATAGTGGATGTACATACATGTATATGTAGACCTATGTGTCCGGCTTCACACATCAGCTGCATGTGCCCGACTTCACAAGTTTTTGTAATGTGCAGACTTGGGTAGTCAAATTGTGTCTGTATATATGCAGATCAACATATGTGTCCGGCTTCATATCATGCATATTAAATTCACAAGAATCTTTCACGTGGTATAACACGATATGTTAATTCCTTGAAAGTTCTCAAAAGCATATACAAATTTGGATTTTATTCTCAGAATGGGGATAAAACTAGCAGGTCCTTCACATTCATACATATTGGTCTTAGTTTGAATATATTCATTGTTATCTGTTTCTGGATATGTCTCCGAGTTTTCATCACTGTCTGCAGCCATATACATTTCAAGGAGTTCATCGTCTAGAAAAGTGTCTTCGCCATCGTCTGATGAAACATCCTACAGATTATCGTCTGATTCAGAAGCTTCAGCATTCAGAGATGATATTTCACTCTCTAGCAATTGCAAATAACCATCTGAAGTAGATGGTATTTCTGCAACCATGGGTTCATGATCTGATTGATCATTTCTGGATTTCTCCACATTGGCTCTATTTTGTTTACAACAATGTCTTTTGAAATACCTGTTGGAAAACTCTTCATGACAACCAGTGCAATATGTAGTGGTCCATCATGAAACTGCAAACATAGCATTAGACACTTTCACACATTTGAATAAATCTTAAATCTATAAACAAGAAAGGAAACATATAATGGAAAGACAAATACAAAGATCAGACCAGTTCAAGTTGAATAAGTTTCTATTTTTGTTCTTAATATAGAAATAAAAGTTAGCATCTAAATGCAAATATGTAAGTGCCTATTGCCTATAATATGTGTATAAAAATAAACAAATATTAAGCACACAAAGACTTCTGCGATCTATGTGTTACTTCAGGTATATAACTTATTTCAAGTTTAACTGTTAATATTTGGACAAGATTAAGTCTGCTCTGATCATCAAATTTAATAAACATTTTCGTCCGAATGACAGGCTTCTGAGAAAAAAATTTCCACAGATCTGGGAAAGATTTATTAATTTTTGGCATGTCTGTCTGTCAAAACATTGCTCTCTGATTAGCAATATAGAGGGTCATGTGATATACACAAATAATGTTAATAAAGTTTGCTTACCAAATCCTTAATCTGGCGTCTTGACAATAGACATCCCACAAAAGTTCTTTAATTTGTTTTTTGTTTCTATGTACGATCTAAATCCTTGCAGTAGAGGGTCTTCTGATATATTCTTTGAGGAGCCTGAGGAAGCAGTTGGTAAGGCTGGTGTTTGTTGTGGATTTCTGACTGCGAAAAATAATAACATATCTTAATATACACGTATTTATTACAATTCATTATTTTATGCACTGAAATACTAACAAATATTGTCACTGCGTTGCTGCTAACCACACAATCAAACTCAGAGTATGTTTCCAAGTTTATTGAGGAATGTGGTGAAAAGCTACAAGATACAAACAAACAAACATGTACATAAAATCAACTGATACTAGACAATGAATTCTACATACATGCATCAAATTTACATTTAAAACAATATTGCCAACTATTTGACTTAACAAACATCTGAATTCCAAGCAAACACATGTAGGATACTTGTAATGTTGAATTAATAGTAAGGAGATCACATATAGTAAACTACACACATGTACCAATGTGAAATTATACACAGTGAACTAGAATCTTCTATTTATAGAAACGAGTTGACATACACAACCTAAATGCACAAAAAAGCGAATGACACATACTACAAAATCATTATACAAATTCAAATAAATCATTTATAAATGCTTACAGTGTGCTCTCGGCCGGATAATGGACAATCATGGAAAAACTGTTGCTGCAAATGAGCGCGGCATCCTGCGCCAGCATGGATAATAATTGTACTAAATAAACCAAAACCGTAAACCCGCAAATATCAGGCTACATATTAAACAAGTCGTACTTCAACCAATTCGTGAACACAACACTCCCCGTCTTATATCATAGATATAACTAATAACTTATTTACAATGACAATTTGTAGTCTAACTATAATGAAACTGACTCACAACACAGACAATCATTGGTCTAACAGAAGAATCATCTCCGAAATGGGTCGAGTATAAGTTGTCACCTTTCCATCCTTGGCGACACGAATGACAGCTTTACGAACCATTTTGTCATTGCTCTCAATTGGGCGCTCCACTATCCCCATTGGCCACAGATTCCTATGAACATTTTTCTCACGTAACAGGACAACATCCCCTGTCTTCAGATTCTGCTTACTTGTACACCATTTATGTCTCTTCTGTAAACTGTCGAAGTAGGTGGTGCGCCACTTTTTCCAAAACATGTCGGATAACACCTGTACATGCTTCCAACTTGCAGAGTACATATCCTTGATGCTCAAATGGTCTGAAAATGTTCCAATTTCCCCCTGCTTCTGGGTCAGTAAAATGTTTGGGCTCAATACCATAGGAGATGATGGGTCCGCATCAAGTGCTGTTATTGGACGAGAATTGAGGATGGCGCATACCTCGGCCATAAGTGTAACCAACACCTCGTGTGTAAGTTCTTTAGGTACTTCTTGCAGTAACATCGAGTCTAAGATCCTCCGAGCACTTCCTATAGCCCGCTCCCAAACACCTCCCATATGTGATGCATGGGGGGCATTAAACAACCATGTTGCTCTGTTGTTCTTAAGGTAGGTCTGAACTTCATTATCTTCAACGTTAATTGCATTCACATGAAGGTCATTCACAGCTCCAATGAAATTAGTGCCCTTATCTGATCGGATGAGCTTCACTGGTCCACGCAATGCTACAAAGCGTCGTAGGGCATTAATGAAACATGAGCTGGACATGTCCTCTATCACTTCAATGTGGACTGCACGTGTAGTTAAACAAGTAAATAGGACAGCCCATCTCTTGCTCTGAGCAGACCCACCACGTGTCTTCCTGGTAAGTACTGGCCATGGGCCAAATACATCAAGTCCCACAGACGAAAAGGGGGGGTCCTGGGGTGAGCCGATCCACCGGAAGATCTGCCATCTTCTGTTCCTGGGGCCTTCTACGCAGTTTCCGACAAACAACACATGCGTAAATGATGGAAGAAATAAGTATCTTTCCTCCAAGGATCCAGAAGCCATGAGAACGTACGGCACCTTCAGTGATTGTTCTACCCTGGTGGAAAACTTTGTTATGGAAGAAACGTACAAGTAGAGTTGCCACATGTCCCCTAGGAACTATAACTGGATTAAGTGATGCAAGTCCAGTACTCTTCAGGTTGTTCAGACGGTCTCCAATCCTCAGCAAGCCTGCATTATCAATGTATGGGGATAGGTGCTGAATACGACTGTCCTTAGGTAGGTCACATTTCCCCTTGATTGCTTCAAGTTCACCCCTAAAAGCCTGAGCTTGTACACATCTAAGGATGAAGTCTTCAGTGTCTTTGAGTGCAGATTCACATTTAGTCTTGTTACACAAGTGCCAACTAGTGCAATCAATCGAACCTCTGTAGGAGGCAGACACATGGCGGAGAATAGACAATGCAGACACAAGTCTGTCCCATGTTGAGAATTTTGTGAAACGATCCTCAATAGGAGTTGGGTTGCTTAATAGATCTGCCTTAAAGGCACTCACTTCTGGTCGAATATCCTTGTCATCATCAGGGTTGATGAGTGAATAGTCCACATCTGGTTCACATTCCGCTAGGTCCCCTAAATATAACTGCACTGGTCCAACGAGCCAAGTATCCAAAGAATTCCCTACGTCAGAAACTGATCCCCTAGTTGCTGCATCTGCTGGATTCAGGTGAGTGGGTACATAACTCCACTGGCTAGGGGTTGATACGGCATGAATACAAGCAATTCTATTGCTCACATACGTGTAAAAACGTCTGGTTCTGTTCCTGATGTATCCCAGTACGACCTTGCTATCTGTGAAATATCTAATAGAGGACGTCGGGATATTAAGATGGTCTGAGACAAACTCTCCTATCTCTGTTGCCAATACAGCTCCACATAGTTCCAGACGAGGAATACTATGTCCTGCCAGAGGAGCGAGTTTTGACTTCCCCATGATAAAGCCAATGTGGTGCTTGACCTTCAGGTAAGCTGCTGCTGCAATGGCTGCTTCAGATGCATCAGAGAATATCAGCACTTGTGGGTCAGGTGCTATGCTCAGCGATTGTGGAACAAACATTCGGGGAATCTGTAGACTGCTTAACTGGTCCAGTGACCTACTCCATCTCTCCCATCGCTCTCGGTACTCTTCTGGTAAGGGATCATCCCAGCTTGAACTTATCGTACACATCTCACGAAGAATCATCTTTCCACAGATTGTCAGTGGAGACAGAAAACCAATGGGGTCAAAGATACTGTTGACCCTGGAGAGGATTCCACGGCGAGTGAAAGAGACGCCCCCATCTGGCTTCTGGAAGATGAAACAGTCAGATCTCAGATTCCAGGCCAATCCAAGGCTGTGCTGAACCAAATCATCATCTTCACCAATCGAAAAATCCTGTACATCCTTTCCCAAGTCAGCTGCAGGGAATGCATCTACCACATCTTGTACGTTTGACACAATCTTGTGTAACCGAATTTTACCCTCATCATTCAGTACCTTCTGAGTACGCCTCATCAAATCAATTACTTCAGCAGGAGTAGGTCGAGACATCAATGCATCATCAACATAAAAATCCTGGTGTACAAAATTGACAACGTCAAGATCTGCATGTCGTACCGCTTGTCTGAGTCCATATGTTGCCACTGCGGGGGAAGGCCGGTTCCCAAACACATGGACGGTCATTCGATACTCTATCATCTGACGGAGTGGATCGTTGTTCTCATACCAGTAAAACCGCAAGTAGTCCCTGTCTCTCTCATTCACAAAGAAACGGTAGAACATCTGCTGGATGTCACCTGCGATAGTACACAAATCTTTCCGAAACCGCAACAAGATTCCTAGCAAGTTGTTTGTCAAGTTGGGTCCAGACAAAAGAGTGTCATTGAGTGAACACCCCTGATAAACTATTGAAGAATCAAACACAGCACGAACCTTCCCAGGCTTTTTTGGGTGCACCACAGCAAATATGGGGATGTACCAACACTCTTGCCCCTTGGGTATCTCTGGTGCTCTCTCTGCTGCTCCTGTTTGGAATATGTTTTCCATAAATTCACACATCTGCTTTAACTTTTCAGGATTTTTCCTCAAACTGTGGTCAAGGTTGATGGCCCGTTTGAAAACTTGAGTTTTATTGTTCACTAGATGTGGGCGCACGTTCTTGAAAGGAAGAGGAGACGTCCAATTTCCATTAAAGTTCTTCTGGAAAGTCTGGTCCATAAGTGACAGGAATTCACGATCTTCTACTGAATTTCCCACCTTATTGTCATGTCTGTCAGTGTAAAACACATTATCACCCTTGAAGTCCCGAGCTTGAAAGGTTACATGGCTAGGGGGGCCTTGGACCTTAAGATGGATACTGTTCTGGCATGGGGTAAAGATTGTCCCTCTACCGTCATTCTGAATATTGGTCTTCAGGACACTGAGATCACTTGGCTTGTGACGACCATCTAAACACACCTCTCCAATTATGACCCATCCAAGGCTAAGTTTCTGGGCAAAGGGAGATGCTGGGGGCCCAGTCACTTGGCCTTGCACCTGATGTACATCCACCAAGTCTCTTCCAATTAGCAGCTGTATACCAACATCTCTGCGTAGTGGGGCAAGTTCCTTTGCAATGTGCCGTAAGTGAGGATGAGCACAAGCTCATCTGGAGTGGGGATTTCCATCATGTTGTCTGGAATATCATTACACTCTATGATAGGTGGAAGCTTATGACAGTTAAGTCCATCCATAGACTGAATACAGAATCCCACGGCTCTTCTCCCAGAGGCCTCGGTCACTCCAGCACAAGATTTGAGTCTGTAAGGAATGGGATCAGATGTGACTCCAAGTTGGTTCAAAAGTTCAGAGCGAGCTAGGGTGTGGTTGTTCTGATCATCGAGCAACACGTATACAGTCACAGCAGCTTGTGGACGATCACTGGGAAATACCTTAGCTAGAACAACCTTGGCACAAGAACGTCCGCCATCAACTGAGCCGCAGAGTGTAGTGCACTTTGACGATACCTCTGTTCCCTCCCCGCCATGATCCGAGGTGAGTACCTTTGCTTTAGTGTCTTCATCACACAAGTCCCTCCTATACCAGTGCATAGCTGTAGGGTGAAGTGTACTCCTGCAGACAGAACATGGAGAAGATGCGGTACAAGATGACTGCTGATGTTGAGTTGATGCACAACATTTGAAGCAGAGAGAGTGTTGCCTTAAGAATGCACGACGCTTATCCAGCCTCCACTTCCGAAATGCCTCACATTCGTTCAATGAATGTTTGGACTTGTGTACTGGGCAACGAGTAATTACATCATTGGTGTTATTCTGACTCCATGTGTCATTTGTATCTATTTCTATCCGATTGTCTCTAGAAACACTTGTCTTGTGAAAGATATCGTCTTCCTGCGTTCTACAGGTTTAGGATAACGGTAAGTATCTTTACGCGGTGGATTATAAACAAATCCTGGATCATTGCACATAGTTGCCATTTCACTGATGAATTTTAAGAAGTGTTCAAATGGAGGGTACTGTGAATTGTTCTGCTGTTTGTACCTGAAGGCTATGGTTGTCCATTTGTCTTGAAGCTTCTTTGGTAGCTTGGCTACTATAGGTGTAATACCAACAGATGTGTTGAACTGTGCTAACAAATTAGTAAAAATGTCATTTCCTTTCAAAGACTGGATCTCATTCAGAATATCACACAGTTGGTATAGTTCTTTCTCATCCTGACTGTCTAGAGTCTTAACGTTCTCCAGCTTTTTCCTGATTGAAGCCTCTACAAGTGAGGGTGCACCATATCGCTCTTTCAGGCGACGCCAAACATTCAACCGACCTGCCACAGAATCATTGGCATGACATGCTTTAATGTTTCTGGCCTCAACACTTGATTTCGGTCCCAAGTACTTGACAAGCAGATGAAGTTCTTCTGTTGGAGTCACTTGGAGTTCCGCCATGACTCGCAAAAAGCTAGTCTTCCATGACAAGTAGTGCTCAGGCTTGTCATCAAAGGAATCGATTTTGGTTACCAGATCTTTTTTAAACCAGAACCTCGCAAAGTCTGTGAACATATGGGCTTCTGTTTTGGGAGGTTCAACTGTGTTCAAGGGTTGTAGTCCAGTCTCAGTGAGGGGTGTAAGTGGTTTTCTCATTGTGGATACAGAGGGTCCAAGGCTGTGATTCACAGGAAGTGGAATATCTGTGAAGTGAGACGGACTGTATGTTGGAACACAATTAGTAAAAGAAGTCGGTAAGTAAGATGGTAACATGTTCTCTCTCTGATTTTGTGGTTCAAATTCTGGAGCGTTCACATTCAAGGATGGCGGCTCGAGACCACGAATAAAATCATCCACAACACTCAGTTGATCCAAGTCGGATATATCTGACCTGCAATCCTCCTCCACCACAGAAAGTTCTGCCTGAGCCACTGCGATCTCCTTCTTAGCAGCCAACTCTTCTAATTCTGCTTGAATGTTAAGGGCATGTTGTTTAAGGGTATTTTCTTTCTTCACAAAGTCCAGACGAGCCTTAGCAGCTTCTAAACTGAGTCTTTTTTGTAAAACTGTATGGTGAGATTGAGAGCTAGATGATGAGGAAGATTTCGCAGATGGTGTGGGTGACTGCATACTGGAAAGCTTTTTGGATATAGAGCGTGCCAGAATCTCAACTCTCTCCATGTAGGTACGTCTCACAACCATATGGCTTGTCTGCTCAAGGGAACTTTCATGGGTGTTATTTCTTGATAAGAACTCCAGATATTCATCACTAAGATGTTTATAGTCATTAAAACTAGAGTCTAACTTTAGCCCCAATTCACTTCTTTTACACACTGATATGTCATACTGCAACAGAGTTTCTAAGTTTCTACCCAACGACAACAGTTTATTTATATAAACATCAGAATATTCATGAAACAGGCTTGAACCCTTTTCCGTAAGTTTTAACTGTCTTTTGGGACGCACATCCAGGCTGGACAACATGGAATCAGGGTCTGTTAGGAAGTATAAATCCTCTGGATCTGAGTACTTGGATGCCATGACTTCGAGTATTGGTCCGACTACCAGTGGGCTGCAGTACTCACACTCTTTTCACTGTCACTGCGTTGCAGCTAACCACACAATCAAACTCAGAGTATGTTTCCAAGTTTATTGAGGAATGTGGTGAAAAGCTACAAGATACAAACAAACAAACATGTACATAAAATCAACTGATACTAGACAATGAATTCTACATACATGCATCAAATTTACATTTAAAACAATATTGCCAACTATTTGACTTAACAAACATCTGAATTCCAAGCAAACACATGTAGGATACTTGTAATGTTGAATTAATAGTAAGGAGATCACATATAGTAAACTACACACATGTACCAATGTGAAATTATACACAGTGAACTAGAATCTTCTATTTATAGAAACGAGTTGACATACACAACCTAAATGCACAAAAAAGCGAATGACACATACTACAAAATCATTATACAAATTCAAATAAATCATTTATAAATGCTTACAGTGTGCTCTCGGCCGGATAATGGACAATCATGGAAAAACTGTTGCTGCAAATGAGCGCGGCATCCTGCGCCAGCATGGATAATAATTGTACTAAATAAACCAAAACCGTAAACCCGCAAATATCAGGCTACATATTAAACAAGTCGTACTTCAACCAATTCGTGAACACAACAAATATTAAATCAAAGGCCTCAAGTGCTTCAGAGTCGACTCGTCCACGATTTCCAACAAGGGAGGGTATATACAGCACCATCTTGTGATCTTTATTATAATTTCCTTCATCTTTATGGTATGGTAAAACAAAATGTATATGCATAAGTATTATGCTTAACTAGATTTATATTCCAAACTAGGAACACGACACGTTGAAGTCCTTATTCATCTACCCCCCCCCCCCCTCTTTATATTCATACGCAATTGAAAATATAGTTTCGATAGATTTCCAAAGTCTTTCACCATTGTTTGGCTAAAATTTGAATATATCATACATAACTTTATTAACCATGTTAACAAATCTTAAACTCAATGAAAGACATGCAGTGTCTGCTTTAATTAATATCCATAGTCTTATCTTCTCCAAACTGTATTCAGTTGCAGACCTGCTAGATACACTAGACTGATTTTTAAGTTATTATCTTCTTTTTCGCTTGAAGTTTCTCCTTTCTTTGATTTCCTCTTTACATGTTCTAGTGTCTTAATGCGTGCAATATCTTTACTATCCATGTGAATCTGCAAGTACTATAATTCATATGCATATGGTATACAATGGATGCATTTCTGGTGTTGTTTATCAATTCACACACACACACACACACACACACACACACACACACATCATATTCTATCTAATATATATATATATACACCGTATATACTCGCCTATCAGTCGGTCCGCCTATAAGTTGGTTGTATCTTTTAAGGTTATTTTGTTGGAATTTGCCATTGACCCGCTTGTAAGTCGGTACAAATTTTTTTCAGAATCGGTTGACAATTTCAAGTCAATGCTCTAGCGTTTTTACCTATGTTTCAAAAAATATTTTGAGAAATTAATAATTATGAGGTGCGCAATTATTATGAATATCCATGCCATATCTGTTTGGGGTTTAAACGCAACCCTTGATCTATTAAGTAATTATGGTTTCCTAATTACCAGTACCTGAAACCGTGTTTACTTAACGGCACGCACCTCGCAAAAAATGTTTTTGTGGGATTCCGGTATAATTCATTGTATCAACAATCGAGTTTTTATGAGTCCAGAAATTATCTGTTAACAATATTCAATCTTTTATGAAATATATTTCAGCCGGTATACATATGAATATTTCAATATTAAATCGGGTTCGCAATTCAATTTTACCGATAAATGATAGATTAGTTAAATTGAATGAAAGAATTAATTACCGGTATGTAAATAATTTTTAAAATAATATACACTTAACTAGATAAAATTATGAAAATATGTAAATACTTGTACTTTATACATAATTTTAAAATACCAAAAAACAACAACAAAAAACAACACACACACACACACACACACACAAAAACCAAAAAACGATGTGTCTAGATATTTGAGAATAATAATCATGTGTGTGGTAGTCCATGATAATCATCGGAGTTGTTTAAAAAACACTATATTATGCCGCCCAGAAAAATACCAATTTTCTTAGGACACGCCTACAAGTCGGACATAGAGTTTTGGACTAAAAATTTACTCCCAAAACTCCGACTTATAGGCGAGTATATACTGTATATATATATATATGAGAGAGAGAGAGGGGGGGGTGTAAATGATAAGATAGTAGGAATGTATCAACTTTGAAGTAACTGTATCCTATGGACATGTCCAGATGGGTGATCCTTGTTAGATTTATTATGAACAGCTTCATATTAGGGAAGGGAGTGATTCTTAACCATTAAACATCTTAATCTAATACCGATGAAATATTTTACACAGCATGGTGAATGCTATAGTTTATACTTTTGATAAAGATCAACAGCTAACAGCTTACTGACATGCTAGATAAAAAATAATCTTAATATGTCCCCCTCCGTGAAAACTGTTTAGTATAGATATCACGCAGTGATAACTTACTTCTTTATTGCCAGTCCAAGATGGTGTTAAGGGTAAGTGTACATTAGTCCATCCTTACAAATGGCAATTTGCAATCTTCACCACAGAGTTACAAATGGTTCAAGACAAACTTTCAGTTTATCTATGATCGACGCTGTCAATGCGCTTATATTTGATATCATCCCACATTTTTATTTTACCTTAAGAATTCACCTGTCCACAGATATATTCTACTTGTAAATTTTAACCGTCAGGCAGTGCTAATTGTCTACCCCTGACTTTTAACTACTGACACAGTCTATTTCCAAATTCAATGATTTGTATGCACTAGTTTGTGGGACAGGGTCCCTATCTCTTTAGATTCGGAAATTTGTCAGAATTTTTTATTCAGAATGGGAATTTTTTAATTAACATACAATCATCCAAGTTTTTGTTTCAAACCAGACTTGTTAAATTCCCACTAAATAAGATCTAGATGTATTAAATCCAGTTATCATATTGGTAACAAAGTTGTAACAAGCCAAGGGGCCTTTTAAAATTATATATGAATGGGATTGAAGTTATGGGAACCGAGTCCTATAGTCACATAAGCTCAAATAAAATAAAATGTGCGGTTCCGGTTACACTCCCTTGAAAAATAGGGTAGGCAGGTAGCTATTTTATTTTTTTAATTTATTTTTTTAATGACAGATCTAAAAAATAAAATACAGGAAAAAATTTGTGTATTTACATAAATCATGTTTTGAACATGAAAGTAGGAAATGATTTTTCAACCAGCTGACAGCTGTTTTCAAGCCCTTCCAAGTTTTTAAATCTGTAGCGGACAGTATAAGAGGGAACTTATACTGCCTCGCTAGAGAGCTAGCTTTTTTATTTTTTACTTGGTTTCCAGTTGGGAAGGGTTCTTTTGTCTGTACCATTGTGGGAAGATTCAAGGCCCTGTTATCATGGTTATTACTCATTTTAAAATAAATATTTTTAGAAATTATTACAATGCAACACACTGAGTACACATCCAATACATTTGATATAACACAATCAGAAAAATATTAAATTAGGGGGGGGGGGGCTCTTTTCACTGATAAGTAAAGAAGCATGCTAATTCAATCTTAATTTTCATAAGATTCTAAAATTCCAAAACCACATTCTTCCTATTGCCCTTCGAAAAGTTCTAAAATAACATACCCCCCCCCCCCTCTCATTTAACATATTTATTTTTCTTTAAGCATAACTGTATTTTCAAGTTTTATCACTTCAAAGGGACACCCCCCCCTCTCTCTCTCCCCGGACGAAAAAGAATAAACCCAGCACCATTAGTATAATATTTTGCTTCATTTTATTAAAAAGTCTAAATAATACTGGGTCAGATTCACCTAGCTCCTCTCGGATTTGGTTAATTTATTCATAAGATATACAAAATTTGATTAATACTGCTATTCGAGATTACAAGTTATTAAAAATAATCTTTACAAGGAATTCTATTTTCATACAAATCTCTCTTTCTAAAAGTAAGAAATGAAATAAAATCATTTACAGTAGATATTCTAGAAAAAATAGATATTTCTTATTTTAACAAGGGCGGATAACTATTCCAAAAAGTTTGAATCTGTAAAAATTCAGATTCTAATCAGTGGCGGATCTAGAAGGGGATTCACGGGGGTTGCACCGTTCGACTGAAGTAGTTAACGAACAATACATGTATAGCCATTTTTCGTTATTTAATGTCACCAGTGAATCCCACCCTAACCCCCTTTTTTTGGCTCAATCGTTATGAACTGTTATCTGTCCATGACCGTTCATTTCTTATCGAAAAGTGAGGCAAACAAGTAAATGATAATTCGAATTCAAAGAAAATAGACAATGCCAACCAAATTAGAAGTATACCCATTCGTGACTTACCTAGATCTACATGTATACGATCCTTTGTTTTCCGTTGAAAATGTTGTTGGCGCACTTTCAGAGATGACTTCCCAAGGTGGCAGGGGACATGTACATTTTCTTTGGTTTTGAAACATGTGGATAGGGGGTATACACCAAAGTCTGATTATGACAGACTAATGAAAAATCATATTTCCCTTTTATGTCAATACTTGTATTTCATATTAGTGTAGTTAATAAATTATGACCCTAAATTACATGTAATCTATAAATTCTGGTGCTGGTGCACAAAACATGCTCTGAGCAGGTTCCCCCTTTTTGCTTGGATTTTCCCTCATTTGGGCTAATCCGCACCACCCCCACACCATCACAGTACCAAACATGGGGATTTAGACACGGTGCACAATCAAGAACCCTATCTGCCCTTCTCAAAAATCTACCTCTCATATGGGGCCATCCACCTTCCCTCACAGCTACATACCTTTTGCTAGACCCTGCATGTTTTCACCGGAATTTCTTCAGCAACTGACCACGTGTCTTAGTTTTGTATTTGCACCCATCTATATGCTAGGAATCATGGTGACACCTACATGTTGTATATCAACATTTTTATTAAGCACTCAGCTACATTTGACATGCATCCTAAAATTATTGTATACATTTGTACACATGTAATATCACTTCAAATATGGGGTATTTCTTTTTTTTTTTTTTTAATAAGTTGACCAGGCCTATGGTGCGAAACTGTCCCCTGCTACCCAAGATACCCAGCATCAGTAACTTCTACATAGTTGTATTCGGGTGTTGTTGTTTTGCTTTTTTCTCTCGTGGAAATATTGTGTACAGCTCTGTGCGTTCAGACTAAGCGTTCAATAAATAGGGTACTTCATTTAATCCATCAAACATTTCTATACGATTTGAAAAAACAGTGAAAACCATGTACGGGAGGAAGGGTGCAAATCACCGAACTAGCTATCCATCATCAATGGAGCTGATTAATAACCAACCAATAGGATTACTCCATCTCAAGGCGCGGCTAGTTTCTTTGTTTTACACAGAGTTTAAAATGGACTTGGACCCAAGGTTTTTTAATATTTGCCGATTTGGCTTCAGTCTACACTGCATAATGGATTGGGATTCAGAGGCGACAGATTTAGAGGTTGAGGATGAAAGTTTACATCTTCATTTTTCATCAGGAGGCGAATCAGAGCCAGAATCTGTGTTATCAGCAACACCCAAGACAAATGTTTCATCATGTTTACCTAGATTTCTTTTCTTAGAGAGGCCTATGAATTTTTTGTTGTTGTAATTTTAGATCTAGGCCTATAGTTGTTTTATGTTTTATTTTAACAACATAACACCCCCACCCCCACCTATACACTGTATCAGTCACTTTGATTAAACATTGTATTTGTGCACAGGTACATGCATTTGATATACATATACATGCACGGATCTAGAGGGGGGGGGTGGGTGTCGGTCCCCCTGGAATTTGCAAAGATAAAAAAAATTACAATATAACGATTTATAAGAAAAATGAGTTGACTGTTAGTGTTATTATAAATATTTTTTTGTGAAAAGGTTCGACTTCCCCCTGGAAAAAAATTCTGGATCCGCGCCTGCATATATATATATATATATATATATATATATATAATATATATATATATATATATGCTATATCTACTTCCTTGATCTCACTTTTTCTGAATTATTATAGTTACATGTATATGTTGGGAGGGGGGGTCTGGCATCTTCTGATTGCAAACTTGAGTCGTAAAAGATGCTGAATTTTACAGTCAGCTTAATTTGTAATATATATTAGTGTGATTAGAGCAGATTATTTTTTATGATTTGGCTTCGAAATTTTACTTTCAGAATTTTTAGATTAAATTTTATGGTTTGTAAATAGATACATTGTGTATTTGGTTTTTGATAACCACTTTATTGCAATCATATTGTTTTGCAGATTACCCTTCCCCCAAGCTTTAACATGATTGTAATACACACATACACACCAACACACACACACACACACAGAGATAGATAGATAGATATAGATATTGTAACCTGTTAGTTGATTTTCTACTTTTAACATGTTTGGATCAATAATAATTAGTGACATTGTATTGTACATTACGATGTATTCCTTTAGAAGTGGTCTCGTATATTTTGACATGTCTCATGTTTACTCGTGTTCCGATAGTTAAGTTATTCATTTACGAGTTTAGAGCAATCTCGAGTCATTTCATGTACTTACGTGCATTCCCTTGAATAATTCCTGTTCTAATTACCAGTTTTAGTTTCACGAGGGGAAGTAGTAGTAATAATATTGGGGAATGTCGGGTGGATATTTACATTTCATGTTTTTGGCTGCCATCATCTTTTTACGAGTGCAGTATCACTCGTCACTTCCGGTTTGGTGACGAAGATATTTACGATGGTTGTGAGATAGTATTTACTATGTGAATCATTTAGACGTATGAATTAATGTTCTTTAGCATTTTGAGGTTGAGAATTCATTATTATTTATTACATACTAAATGTAACCAGTCATATCTTAAGGAACTATATTTGTTTACGGTATCGTTGTTAGTAGCTGTATTCCTGCGCACACAAGGCAGAGTATGTTTAACATACATGCATGAGATATTGTGATATTTATTTACTTGTTTAGATTAGCAAATTGAGCTTCTTAATGTATGTTATTCAGTTTTAATTATTGGTACTTATTGATCCTTTCGCGCTTGTACGGTAGTCTGTACGGGAAAAAGTAGTTCTGTGTGGGAAATAGTGTGGGAGCCAATGCCACCGTACAAGTCGCTGATTGGTTAGAGGCCTGTACGGCATATTTTGATTGGTTAACTGTAGTCATGTGGTCTAGGACCGAAGGTTATATAAGTAAGCTCGCTACGTTACTACGGCAGATTTCTACAAGTTGAGCGGCGGTAACATTCAAATCTCTTATAAGAAAATTAAGGTGAGACTACTCATAACGTAATAATCATAGTAAAAACTTAGTTAGAAATCTCCTACCACACTGGACAACCAAAACTTGTATTTCTGAAAATTCAGCACTTGTATAAAGCCTGTCGTAGTATACAGAGTTCACCACATGAAGAGATTTTATTTGTGCCTTGTTTTGTTTATTCGTCATAATAAATACAGATTAAGACTGAAAAGTTTCTAATATTCTTCACCAAAAATGGAAGAGAAGTGTGACCGAGATATTGTTTATTGAAGTTAAATGATCTTTGGAATTATCCTGACATGAGTGGATCTGCTGAGGATTCAGAAATATACAAGCAAACCCCTATCCTTGGGTAGCTTACAATATATATATATATATATATATATATATATATATATATATAGATATATATCATTATTGTTTTCTCTTCCATTCAGAGTGCAGTGAAGAACTCCTATTTAAATGGTCAACAGACGGATTTGAAATGGAACTACAGCAAAAGGTATTTTTGCATACATATATGATGAGACAATATTTCTTGCAAATGTTGAATTTATAAATGCTTTGTCAGTTGTTTTTTTGTTATTATGAATTAATGAAATTACTTGTTAGGCCATCACATAATACTTCAAAATATTAAATTTAAAAAATAACCCAGCTGAATCACTTTGAATTTTATACAGTAATTCATTTTTTGGGTAAAAGTTTAACTCCCAGGAGTACATTAACTACTTTAAAGCAATTTGTAACCAAGTAACAATCTTGTTATTTTGTAGATTCACGGATGAAGAAAATGTACCACTGACAGAATTTATGAGGAACAGTGTACATGTACAAGGGATTGCGCCAGATGAAAGAATTGACGTCATAGATGGTACTAATGAAAACGCTTTTATAAATTTTGCTAATTCTAACAGATTTCAATTTATATTTAATCTGAAAAGCATTACATTATGGTTCAACAGTTATTACCAATGAGAAAGCAAACGTTGATTATAAGTTTATTTATTTGTCCTAATTTAGAATTAATTACAAAGAAATCATAGGTTGAATTAAGGCTATAATTAGTTATTTTGAAACATATTTACACTATTTTATGCAAGATCTTTAATTCAGCATCTTTTATTTTCTAGCTGCCATTAAAAGATATTTTACATCCAAAAAGGAGGCCAACAATAGGCACAATAAGAATAAAGAAGAGTTACATAAAAAGAGACAAGCAACATATGAAAGAAAGAAAAAGGTAAACTTGAAATTCAATTTAGCTCAGTAATCATACAGTTTTACTTAAAGGACACATCTCGTGTTTTCAAAGTATACAGAATTATATGCATTTTGTCTTTCTTATGCTTATAGAAATTAATTGTAATAGTTCGTTCGCTGAAGTAATGCGATAATTAGCCACAATACGGACTTAAATCTAAGCCCCGATTTCAAAAACCCTAGTTAATTAGATAGGTAGTCACGTGGTACAGTGACGTCATATGCGACCTTCGTCCATCAACTTGTTGTAAAAGTAGTGTTAGATATTTTTAAAAACTCGGGTTTTAGGGGCCTAATTTATTTACCATGAATAACATTTATTTCGATGTTGACAAATTTCCCGAGTCTTATAGCTTTTAGCCACCAGTGCATACAAATAGCGACCCAAATGTAGCGAGAAAAGCGAGTATGAAATCTGCATAAATTTGCGAGTAAATACTGTTTACATCGGATCACTGTCTAAACACAATTTGGTAATGCCATTTCTGTAAACAACTGTAATTAGTGGTGTTGCTTTTCTAAAATAAACAGTGCAACTATTATTAAGGTCTTCCGTCTCCTGCGGAAGACCTTACTATTATTGTTCGCGTTCTTCTTCATTATTATTATTATTAAGGTCTTCCGTCTCCTGCGGAAGACCTTACTATTATTGTTCGCGTTCTTCTTCTTCATTATTATTAAGGTCTTCCGTCTCCTGCGGAAGACCTTACTATTATTGTTCGCGTTCTTCTTCTTCATTATTATTATTATTAAGGTCTTCCGTCTCCTGCAGAAGACCTTACTATTATTGTTCGCGTTCTTCTTCTTCATTATTATTATTATTATTATTATTATTTTCCTTGGTAGTACACGCGTTTTTCTCAGCCATTTCTCGATCGATTTTCACGAAATTTTCAGGAAAGATGTCTTTTGGTGACAAGACTTTGCTTGCAAAATTTCGTGCTTGACGTCACTTCCGGTCAGGAGTTATCTCTCTTTTAGTGACTTTTTCAAGGGCCTTGTTGTCCACACATCTCCTCCGTTAGTTTTGAAGCTAGAATCTTGAAATTTCTACACAAGATAGAGTAAACATTTTAGAAGATTTGTGGGGTATTCAATTTTACCGGAGGCGATTTGCCTAAAAGCTCGCCTGGACCTGAAAAAATGGATGCCAAAACTTTTCGCCGATTTCGGCGATTTTTGACCTTTCATCTCCAATATCTTTTTTCTTGCAAATATTTTGTTAAGACATGTAGAACAAAAGTTGTGCACATTTACGAGATCTTTTCGAAAATATCAACATTTAGGGGCTAGCCCCTTAAATTAGGAATCTAGAAGGGCTTAAAATCTAGATCAAATATCTCAAAAATCGTTAATATTTTGGTATAAGTCAAAGAACAAAAAATGTTCATCTCAACAATCCAAATCTATTCATATAAAAATTTAGGTCATATGTTACGTAATAAGGGATTTTAAGGGCCAAAACCATAAATTTTTTACCCCTTGTATCTCGAAAACGACAACTATTTTGAAAAGCAATAAAGAACAAAAGTTGTTCAGAATGATGATCTGAACAATATGCATATTTCGTTTTTACCCTATGTGGCCCCGTTAGGGAGCTACAGTTTGGCCCCTAAAAATTACTTCTAGAAATAACTCGAGAACGGTCAAGAATTTCTAAATACTTGTTGAACAAAAAATGTTTGAAATGTCATGACCTTTCTTACGATATCAAGCAAAAGGGGCTGACCCTTTAAATTAGGGGCCCAGAAGGGTCCAAAGGTTTATGAGAATATCTCAGAAACTATTAATATTTTGTAATAAGTCATTGAAGCGGAAATGTTCATCTAAACGAGCTTGTTCTTATCAAATCAAAAAGTAGGTCATATGTTACGTAATAAGGGATTTTAAGGGCCAAAATCATAAATAATTGACGCCTCATATCTTGAAAACGACAAATATTTTGAGAAGCATTATTGAAGAAAAGTTGTTCAGAATGATAATCTAAACAATATGTACATTTCGTTTTTTCCCTATGTGGCCCCGTTAGGGAGCTACAGTTTGGCCCCTAAATATTTCTTGTAGAGATAACTCGAGAACGGTAAATAATTTCTAAATACTTGTTGAGCAAAAAATGTTTAAAATGACAAGGCCTTTCTTACGATATCAAGCAAAACGGGCTGGCCCTTTAAATTAGGGGTTCAGAAGGGTCCAAATGTTTTTGAGAATATCTCAGAAACTATTAATATTTTATAATAAGTTGTAGAAGCGGAAATGTTCATCTCAACGAGCTTGATCTTATCAAATCAAAAAGTAGGTCATATGTTACGTAATTAGAGATTTTAAGGGCCAAAATCGTAAATATTTGACGCCTCATATCTTGAAAACCACATATTTTTTGAAAAGCATTATTGAACAAAAGTTGTTCAATGTGTCATAACCTATCGATCAATATCAAAAAATGGGTCTGTGGGCCTCATGGCTCGCCTGTAGAGTCGATTTTTGTCGATATCAGTCGATTTCAAAAACTTGTAACTGGTAAATATTTTGTAAGGACATATTGAACAAAAGTTGTTCAGTTTATCGAGATCTATCGATTGATATCAAGAAATAGGCCTATGGTCCTAATGGCTCGCCTGTAGAGTCGATTTTTTGTCGATATCGGTCGATCTCAATAACTTTTTACAGGTAAATATTTTGTAAAGACATATAGAACTAAAGTTGTTGAGTCTATAGAGAGCTAACAAATGACATCAAGAAATAGGCCCGCGGGCCTTATGGCTCGCCTGGAGAGTCGAATTTCAAACGAATTTCACCGCAACTTTGCTTCAGAAGCTTATGATATGAAAAATTGATTATATCTAAAGTGTCTTAAAGTCGGAAACTAAATTGGGACTCATTTGTCTTTTTTTTTTTTTTTTAACTCCGAGTGCATCAACAAATCGGACGGAAGACCTACTCGTTGCTCGCAACGAGATTGTGTCTAGTTAAGGTCTTCCGTCTCCAACGGAAGACCTTCTAGTGATTCTACTGTTTATTATTAAGGTCTTCCGTTTCCAACGGAAGACCTTCTAGTGATTCTACTGTTTATTATTATTATTATTATTATTATTATTTTTTCCCTTTCGTCTCCGAGACCGTTGGATGGATTTTCCTGAAACTTTCACAGGTTATAGGGAACGATGGTACCTCGAGGCATTTTTTCATTTTTTCAAAATTCACTTCCGTTCGTCAGATAAGTCCGATTTTCCGGTTTTTGATAGAAACTTTGTCCGGGGGTAAACTTGAAAACCACTAAAGATAATCGAATGAAACTTTCAGGGATGATAGATCTATTTTCTCTATGGTGCATGCACGTAATATTTTTTGTCGCCGTCACTTCCGATCGTCACCGGAAGTGATCAAATAAATCATCAATTTCAAACTTTTTTCTTTCAAATTGAAACCTACTTTGGTTTACTATATCTCGTTCTAATTCTCAAAAAATGTTGACCCCACCGGAAGTGGAATCTCCAACTTCCGGTTATATCAAAGAAAGACTATTCATTCTCTCATTTTTCAGTGCCATAAATCTCGGTCATGAAACTAGTTAATGAGTTGAGTTTTACATATATTATAGTCACTACAAATGTCTAAAGTAACCTCAAATATTTTTGTAAAATTCACTTCCGGTCGGCAAATACGGCTTATGAGCTGTTTTCGTTGTCAATCGTTTTTCTCAGAAACGGTAAAAGATAGAGTCACCAAAATTTCAGAGTTAATAGATCTCACTTTGATGGGGTGCAGTAGGGGGGTAAGAATGTCGGCCGTCACTTCCGGTCGTCACCGGAAGTGATTAATAAATCATAAATTTCAAACTTTTTTCTTTCAAATTGAAACCTATATCGGTTTATTAGGTCTCGTTCTAATTCTCAAAAACTATTGACCCCACCGGAAGTTGAATCTCCAACTTCCGGTTATATGAAAGAAAAACTATTCATTCTCTCATTTTTCAGTGCCATAAATCTCGGTCATAAAACAAGTTAATGATTTGAATTTTACATATGTTATAGACATTATAAATGTCTAGTGTAAATTTAAATATTTTTGTAAAATTCACTTCCGGTCGTGAGATATGGGGTGGACATATTCAAACCTTGTTTTTTCAGTTTCTCAATAATGAATATAGATAGACGCTTGAAACTTGTAGAGTTGATCAACTAACATTAGTCCATTGTACACATACATTCAATTTTTTCGTCCGTCACTTCCGGTCTATACCGGAAGTATTTGAAAAATGTCGATTTTCCGATTTCTTCGAGTGATTTCTCAGAGATGGTGGATAGATTTTCTTGAAATTTTCAGGAATAATGTCTTATGAAAGGACCTTCCTATAACTATTTTTGTTTTTACAAAATTCACTTCCGGTCGGAAAATATGGGCGATTTTCTGTTTCTCAAAAGGAATTTTGTCCAGCATTTTTCTTGGAAAAGGTAAAATATAGGTTCATCAATTATTCAGGAATGATCAATCTCCGTTTGTAGTCGTGCAGTAGAGGGTTGAACATGTCGACCGTCACTTCCTGTCGTCACCGGAAGTGATTGAAAGAATCACAAATTTCAAACTTTTTCTTGTAAATTGAAACCTATACTAGTTTGTTAAGTCTCTTTGAAAGTGTCAAAAGAATATTGACTCCGTTGGTAGTCAAAACAACTACTTCCGGTTTCTTGATAAAATACATTTTTACTTTTCATCTCTTTGTCACCATAAATCTCGCGTATATTTGAAGTCTTTCATATGATTTTCACATGTCATAATAAAAGTATCAACTTCTAGAGTTTGGATCATTTTGTTTTTCAAAATTGACTTCCGGTCGGTAGTAACCTACTACTTTTTCTTTCTTTAGTCTACTTCTTTTTGTTGAGAACTCTTTCAGATAGAGACGTGAAATTTTCAGGGAATATAGACAGTAAAGAGTCGCTGTCATTTATAGGAAAACGCATCATAAAAGTACTTCCGGTCATCACCGGAAGTTACGAGAAATGAGTAAAAAATTCGATAATACATTTCTCATTCATTGTTAAGGCACATTTTCTGATATATTTAAATGGTTTTCGTAGGAACAGAAAGCTCTTTACCGGAAGTGATCTAACGGAAGACCTACTCATTACTAGTAATAAGTTTCTAGTTATTATTATTTTTTTTTCCCTTTCGTCTCCGAGACCGTTGGATGGATTTTCCTGAAACTTTCACAGGTTATAGGGAACGATGGTACCTCGAGGTATTTTTTTCATTTTTTCAAAATTCACTTCCGTTCGTCAGATACGTCCGATTTTCCGGTTTTTGAAAGAAACTTTGTCCGGGGGTAAACTTGAAAACCACTAAAGATAATCGAATGAAACTTTCAGAGATGATAGATCTATTTTCTCTATGGTGCATGCACGTAATATTTTTTGTCTCCGTCACTTCCGGTCGTCACCGGAAGTGATCAAATAAATCATCAATTTCAAACTTTTTTCTTTCAAATTGAAACCTACTTTGGTTTACTATATCTCGTTCTAAATCTCAAAAAATGTTGACCCCACCGGAAGTTGAATCTCCAACTTCCGGTTATATCAAAGAAAGACTATTCATTCTCTCATTTTTCAGTGCCATAAATCTCGGTCATGAAACTAGTTAATGAGTTGAGTTTTACATATATTATAGTCACTATAAATGTCTAGAGTAACCTCAAATATTTTTGTAAAATTCACTTCCGGTCGGCAAATACGGCTTATGAGCTGTTTTCGTTGTCAATCGTTTTTCTCAGAAACGGTAAAAGATAGAGTCACCAAAATTTCAGAGTTAATAGATCTCACTTTGTAGGGGTGCAGTAGGGGGGTAAGAATGTCGGCCGTCACTTCCGGTCGTCACCGGAAGTGATTAATAAATCATAAATTTCAAACTTTTTTCTTTCAAATTGAAAACTATATCGGTTTATTAGGTCTCGTTCTAATTCTCAAAAACTATTGACCCCACCGGAAGTTGAATCTCCAACTTCCGGTTATATGAAAGAAAAACTATTCATTCTCTCATTTTTCAGTGCCATAAATCTCGATAATAAAACAAGTTAATGATTTGAATTTTACATATGTTATAGACATTATAAATGTGTAGAGAAAATTTAAATATTTTTGTAAAATTCACTTCCGGTCGTGAGATATGGGGTGGACATATTCAAACCTTGTTTTTTGAGTTTCTCAATAATGAATATAGATAGACGCTTGAAACTTGTAGAGTTGATCAACTAACATTAGTCCATTGTACACATACATTCAATTTTTTCGTCCGTCACTTCCGGTCTATACCGGAAGTATTTGAAAAATGTCGATTTTCCGATTTCTTCGAGTGATTTCTCAGAGATGGTGGATAGATTTTCTTGAAATTTTCAGGAATAATGTCTTATGAAAGGACCTTCCTATAATTCTTTTTGTTTTTACAAAATTCACTTCCGGTCGGAAAATATGGCCGATTTTCTGTTTCTCCAAAGAAATTTTGTCCAGCATTTTTCTTGGGAAAGGTAAAATATAGGTTCATCAAATATTCAGGGATGATCAATCTCCGTTTGCAGGCGTGCAGTAGGGGGTTGAACATGTCGACCGTCACTTCCTGTCGTCACCGGAAGTGATGGAAAGAATCGCAAATTTCAAACTTTTTTCCTTTAAATTGAAACCTATACTAGTTTATTAAGTCTCTTTCAAAGTGTCAAAAGAATATTGACTCTGTCGGTAGTCAAAACGACTACTTCCGGTTTCTTGATAAAATACCTTTTTAATTTTTGTCTCTTTGTCCCCATAAATCTCGCTTTTATTTGAAGTCTTTCATATGATTTTCACATGTCTTAATAAAAGTATCAACTTCTAAAGTTTTGATAATTTCGTTTTTCAAAATTGACTTCCGGTCGGTAGTAACCTACTACTTTTTCTTTCTTAGGTTTACTTCTTTTTTTGAGAACTCTTTCAGATAGAGACGTGAAATTTTCAGGGAATATAGACAGTAAAGAGTCGCTGTCATTTATAGGAAAACGCATCTGAATAGTACTTCCGGTCATTACCGGAAGTTACGAGAAAGGAGTAAAAAGTTCGATAATACATTTCTTATTCATTGTTAAGGCTTATTTTCTGATATATTTAAATGGTTTTCGTAGGAACAGAAAGCTCTTTACCGGAAGTGGTCTAACGGAAGACCTACTCATTACTAGTAATGAGTTTCTAGTTCTATTGTTGATTTTTCACTTTTCTTTTTATTATTAGGGTCTTCCGTCTTCAGCGGAAGACCCTTCTATTATTCTATTGTTGATTTTTCACTTTTCTTCTTATTATTAGGGTCTTCCGTCTTCAGCGGAAGACCCTTCTATTATTCTATTGTTGATTTTTCACTTTTCTTATTATTAGGGCTTTCCACCTTTCAGTGGAAAGTCCTATTGTTATTGTTCTGTTTATTATTATTATTATTAGGGCTTTCCACCTTTCAGTGGAAAGTCCTATTGTTATTGTTCTGTTTATTATTATTATTAGGGCTTTCCACCTTTCTGTGGAAAGTCCTATTGTTATTGTTCTGTTTATTATTATTATTATTTTCCTGCCGTCAAAAAAAATTTTCGTCTTAAGACTTATCGAAAAACTTTAGAGTCCATCCTAGAACACTTCTTGAGAAACGAATACATTTCACCCTGCGTCATGGAACTTTGACCCCTTACAGAGTTATCGGACCTGTTAGCAGAAATCATTGTTATCGCTACTCCTTTTTAACCGTAAAGGATAGGAGGATGAAACCTTTGCTGAAGCGTAGAGGTCAATTAGTAGAAGCGAAGAATTTCAAATGAAGGGATTCGGTGTCCCCTAAAGGGAGTTAATGCCCCCTCATGTTTTGCGATTTGTCCCCTACAAATTGACGACTCCTAAAGTCTTCGTCGTAGAGAGACGGAACCCACTGGGACGGGTTGGGTGACCTTGACCTTGAAAAAGTAGGTCAAGGTCAAAGGTCAAGGTCATCCAGAATGGCCAGAAAATGGCACTTTTTATACGCTCTTTCCCGCTTCAGATAGCATCGAAATATCACATGGGTCAGCATGGAATTCTGGACCGGTCTCGGAATCCTGAATTACAACTCTGAACTTTGACCGCTCTGCGAAAGGCGGCGACTTAACGTCGAAAACCCCGTTATCGCTACTCCCACTAGACCGCAAGTCGTGGAGAGGCGAGACCTTCGCCGACGAATTCCAGATGAAACACTCTCGCACAGAGAAGTTGACCGGGGGAAACCGAGAACCCCGAAGCACGGTTCTCGCCCCCGAAAGTCTCCGACGTCGTCGTTCGAGCCCACAACTTCTTCACGGATGTAGATAGAGACGCGGGACCACTTAAACGAAGCCCCGTGACCTCTCTGACCTTCAAAATCAGGTCAAAGGTCAAGGTCACACTTTCTCCCCCATGGGTTTTTGAAGTTTGACCTTGAACGTGGGTCAAGGTCAAAGGTCAAGGTCACGCATCCAGGGGCCAGTCTCCACGAGTAAGGCCAACCCACCCATCACGCCTGTCGTCCCCAAGGAAGAAACCCCCCCACCCTTCAAGTGATCTGTCTGTGATCAGCTGTTTATAATACACTATTTTGACCGGTTTCATGCCCAACAACAGGATTTTTGAGGTTTGACCTTGAAAGTGGGTCAAGGTCAAAGGTCAAGGTCACGCATCCAGGGGCCAGTCTCCACGAGTAAGGCCAACCCACCCATCACGCCTGTCGTCCCCAAGGAAGAAACCCCCCACCCTTCAAGTGATCTGTCTGTGATCAGCTGTTTCAATACACTATTTTGACCAGTCTCATGCCATGCAACAATTACAGGATTCTAGCTAATCTGACCTACACCTACACATCTGACCTACACCCATTTCTTCCATTTCTTGACTGTCTTGTCAATCAAACATGAATTCCATTTACATTCATGAAAAGACATAGGCCAGATTCAATTGTCTGCCTGCATCAACATAAAGACTAAGTTTGTTTTTTTTATAATGATGATGCAACTTTACTTGACAGTTGAACTCATTGACATTCCATCCTGACTGTCATTGTAAACAAATAAACACTTACCTGCAGGATCAGATGGGATGCAGTACTCCTATTCTCCGTTCAGATATCCTACATGCACTCAGACACTTTCTAATTCACCGGCCGCCATTTTGGTTGTTTGTTGTCAAAGCCTATCAATCCGTATATGCATGCCTCCTTGGGTGAAATGACTGAAAGACATTGTCTCCGTGAATTAGAACACATAGGATGAGCCATTACAAACTGTATATTCAATTCCACAATCCACAACACACACGGTCAAATCCAGTGCATCTTCACAACATCTGACAACATGAGGCTTGTATAGACTCCCAGCATGCACCAGCAGTTACTACAATCTAGGAAAATGGCACATCCGGTTTCTTTGCACCTCCAAATATCACATCTAACAGGTCTAAAGTCACCCCAAACACCTGCACAAGTCCCATTACACTTTTACCTGATATGTGCATATGTGCTGGCTACCCAACACCCACACCCCTTTTCTCCCTCAAATTTGACGGGTACTTAATGCGAAACCAAGCATTGAACACACCTCAACACTCAAATTTAGGCGGCAAATTTGAATTTCTTTTCTAGCCAAATCAATTTTTTTTTTTTTTTTTTTTTTTTTTTTTTTTTTTGGGTGAGGGTGGGATGGGGTAGGGGGGGGGGGGGGCTTTTAGCATTTCAACACTACTGAAAAACCGCTAGAAGGTGGGAAGCCCTCTAATTGTTCGCGAACAATTAGGATCACTAGTTATTAGGGCTTTCCACCTTTCTGTGGAAAGTCCTATTGTTATTGTTCTGTTTATTATTATTATTATTATTATTATTATTATTATTATTTTCCTGCCGTCAAAAAAATTTTTCGTCTTAAGACTTATCGAAAAACTTTATAGTCCATCATATAGTACTTCTTGAGAAACGAATACAGTTCACCCTGCGTAATTGAACTTTGACCCCTTACGGAGTTATTTGACCTTTCGCAGAAATCATTGTTAGCACTTCTACTTTGTAACCGTAAATGATAGGAGGATGAAACCTTTTCTAAAACATAGAGGGTAATTAGTAGAAGCGAAGAATTTCAAATGAAGGGATTCGGTGTCCCCTAAGGGGAGTTAATGCCTCTCTATGTTTTGCGATTTATTCGTAAAACATGTCGAGCTTGAGCACGGTTTGTCGTAGAGACATGGGACCAACTGGAATAGGATCGGTGACCTTTGACCTTGAAAATTAGGTCAAGGTCAAAGGTCAAGGTCATCAGAAAAGAGGAAAAAATAGCACTTTTTATACTCTCTTTCCTGCTTGAGATAGCATTGAAATATTATATGGGTAAGTATTGAATTCTTGATTGGTTTTGATAGTATGCATTACAACTTTGAACTCTGACCCTTCTGTGAATTTCGGAGACTCGCGTCGAAAACCTTGTTATCGCTACTCCTGCTTAACGGAAAGTCATAGAGACACGAAACCTTCGCTAATGAATTCACAGTAAAACCCTCTTGCAAAGAAAAAATAATCAAAGGGATACGAAAACCCTTAAGCATAGTTATTGCCCCTGAAAGTCTCCAATATCATTATCTAAGCCTATAACTTTTATATTAATATAGATAGAGACATGGGACCACTTGCATTAAGACCGATGACCTTTGACCTTCAAAATGAGGTCAAGGTCAAAGGTCAAGGTCATCATCAAAATTAATTTTTTTCCATTTTCAAGGTCTTTCAAAGTATTTTTAGCATTGAGAAGCTAACCGAAAGTAACCGAAAACCCCTAAACAAATTATTGCCCCTGAATGTCTTGATTAACATTTTTTAAGCTTATAGCTTTTACATTAATATAGATAGAGACATGGGATCACTTGTATTAAGAGCAATGACCTTTGACCTTCAAAATGAGGTGAAGGTCAAAGGTCAAGGTCATCGTGAAAATTATTAATTAAATTTTCTTGGTCATTTTGAGATTCGTACATCATCTTAAATATTTTTAAATGTCTTTTTTTAAATCATTGTAGGTGGAAAGCCCTCTAATTGTTCGCGAACAATTAGGATCACTAGTTATTATTATTATTATTATTTTCCTGCCGTCAAAAAAAATCTTCGTCTTAAGACTTATCGAAAAACTTTATAGTCCATCATATAGTACTTCTTGAGAAACGAATACAGTTCACCCTGCGTAATTGAACTTTGACCCCTTACGGAGTTATTTGACCTTTTGCAGAAATCATTGTTAGCACTTCTACTTTGTAACCGTAAATGATAGGAGGATGAAACCTTTTCTAAAACATAGAGGGTAATTAGTAGAAGCGAAGAATTTAAAATGAAGGGATTCGGTGTCCCCTAAAGGGAGTTAATGCCTCTTTATGTTTTGCGATTTATTCGTAAAACATGTCGAGCTTGAGAACGGTTTGTCGTAGAGACATGGGACCAACTGGAATAGGATCGGTGACCTTTGACCTTGAAAATTAGGTCAAGGTCAAAGGTCAAGGTCATCAGAAAAGAGGAAAAAATAGCACTTTTTATACTCTCTTTCCTGCTTAAGATAGCGTTGAAATATTATATGGGTAAGTATTGACTTCTTGATTGGTTTTGATAGTATGCATTACAACTTTGAACTTTGACCCTTCTGTGAATTTCGGAGACTCACGTCGAAAACCTTGTTATCGCTACTCCTACTTAACGGAAAGTCATAGAGACACGAAACCTTCGCTAATGAATTCACAGTAAAACCCTCTTGCAAAGAAAAAATAATCAAAGGGATACAAAAACCCTTAAGCATAGTTATTGCCCCTGAAAGTCTCCAATATCATTATCTAAGCCTATAACTTTTATATTAATATAGATAGAGACATGGGACCACTTGCATTAAGACCGATGACCTTTGACCTTCAAAATGAGGTCAAGGTCAAGGTCATCATCAAAATTAATTTTTTTCCATTTTCAAGGTTTTTCAAAGTATTTTTAGCATTGATAAGCTAACCGAAAGTAACCGAAAACCCATAAACAAATTATTGCCCCTGAATGTCTTGATTAACATTTTTTTAAGCTTATAGCTTTTACATTAATATAGATAGAGACATGGTATCACTTGCATTAAGACCGATGACCTTTGACCTTCAAAATGAGGTGAAGGTCAAAGGTCAAGGTCATCGTCAAAATTATTAATTAAATTTTCTTGGTCATTTTGAGTTTCGTACATCATCTTAAATATTCTTAAATGTCTTTTTTTTAAATCATTGCAGGTGGAAAGCCCTCTAATTGTTCGCGAACAATTAGGATCACTAGTTATTATTATTATTATTCTTTTTTTTTCTCCTTACCGATTTTTGTGCAGAAGATTTCTCGGAGATGGCTGGATCAATTTGCTTCAAATTTTCAGGATTGATTTGTTGCCATTTGAAGTTTGTACCGCCGTTTCAATTTTTGAAAAATCACTTCCGGTTGGAAGTTATCCCCCTTTTATCGATTTTCAGATGACCATTTTGTCCAGACAAAAACTCAAAAACGATTAAAGCTAGAGTGCTGAAATTTTCAGTGATGTTAGACGACATGTTGTAGTTGTGCACCTGGGTTTTCAAAATTTCCGGAAGTGCCTAGTATGGAAGCTCGGTAGGGGTCGAAAATGGGGTTTAAAAAAGTGTCTCATTTTTCTCCACGTTTTAAATCATAACTATTTACTCGTAAATATTTTGCTTAGACATATATAACAAAAGTTGTACAGTTTATTGAGATCTTTCGTGTCATATCAAGAAATGGGCCCATAGGCCTCATGGCTCGCCTGAACCATTGAATTTCTGTTACAATGATTAACTTTTTTCTCACGAAACTTTTGATAAGACATGTAGAATAAAAGTTGTTCAGGTTTGCAAGATCTATCTAATGATATCAAAAACTAAGCCTCAGGGCGTCATGGCTCGCCTGAACAGTCGAATTTGTATCACAATTAATAACATTAATAACTTTTTTCTCGAGAAACTTTTGACAAGACATGTAGAACAAAAGTTGTTCAGTTTCGCAAGGGTTAACTAACGATGTTAATAAATAGGCCTGCAGGACTCATGGCTCACCTGTACAGTTGGGTTATTGTTGCAATCTATAACATTTTTGTCAAGAAACTTTTAATAAGACATCTTGAACAAAAGTTGTTCAGTTTTGCAAGATCTTTCGAACAACATCATGAAAAAGGCCAACGGGCCTCATGGCTTGCCTGAACAGTTTGATCAGTGTCACAATTACTAACTTTTTTCGCGAGAATCTTTTGATAAGACATGTAGAACAAAAGTTGTTCAGTTTTGCAAGATCTTTCAAACGATATCAAGAAAAAGGCCCACGGGCCTTATGACTCGCCTTAACAGTGATAAATGTCGCATAACGTTATACTCGTAAATATTTTTTTTAGACATATTTAACAAAAGTTGTACAGTTTATTGAGATCTTTCGTGCCGTATCAAGAAATGGGCCCATGGGCCTCATGGCTCGCCTGAACCATTGAATTTCTGTTACAATGATTAACTTTTTCCTCACCAAACTTTGATAAAACATGTAGAATAAAAGTTGTTCAGGTTTGCAAGATCTATCTAATGATATCAAAAAATAGGCCTGCGGGCGTCATGGCTCGCCTGAACAGTCGAATTTGTATCACAATTAATAACATTAATAACTTTTTTCTCGAGAAACTTTTGATAAGACATGTAGAACAAAAGTTGTTGAGATTCGCAAGTGTTACTAACGATGTTAAGAATAAGGCCTGCGGGTCTCATGGCTCACCTGAACAGTTGGGTTATTGTTGTAATCTATAACATTTTAGTCAAGAAACTTTTAATGAGACATCTAGAGCAAAAGTTGTTCAGTTTTGCAAGATGTTTCAAACAACATCATGAAAAAGGCGAATGGGCCTCATGGCTCGCCTGAAGAGTTTGATTAGTGTCACAATCAATAGCTTTTTTCTGGAGAAACTTTTGATAAAATATGTAGACCAAAAGTTGTTCAGGTTTGCAAGATCTTTCAAACGATATCAAGAAAAAGGCCCACTGGCCTTATGACTCGCCTTAACAGTCTGATAAATGTCGCAATCAATAACTTTTTTCTTAAGAAAATTTCCATAGGACATGTAGAACAAAATTTGTTCAGTTTTGCGAGATATATCTAGAATGATATAAAAAAAAAAATAGGCCTCCGGGCGGCATGACTCGCCTGATCAGTCGAATCTGTATCGCAGTAAATAGCATTATTAACTTTTTTCTCGAAAAAAAGCTGACCCCTTTAATTAGTTGCCGAGAGGTAGAGAGAGTCTTTAATTTATAACATTTAAATGATCAATATTTGTAAAACATTACCAAAGCTAAATTGTACGTCTAGACAATATATTTGTATCATTATTTATGAACAAAAATGTCAGTCAAATTCTTATCTAATCACATCTAAATTTGGACGGAAGACCCACTCGTTGCTCGCAACGAGATCGAATCTAGTTATTATTATTATTCTTTTTTTTTTCTCCTTACCGATTTTGTGCAGAAGATTTCTCGGAGATGGCTGGATCGATTTGCTTCAAATTTTCAGGGTTGATGCGTTGCCATTTGAAGTTTATACCGCCGTTTCAATTTTTGAAATATCACTTTCGGTTAGAAGTTATTCCCCTTTTATCGATTTTCAGATGACCATTTTGTCCAGACAAAAACTCAAAAACGACATAAGCTAGAGTGCTGAAATTTTCAGTGATGTTAGACGACATGTTGTAGTTGTGCACCTGGGTTTTAAAAATTTCCGGAAGTGCCTAGTATGGAAGCTCGGTAGGGGTCGAAAATGGAGTTTATAAAAGTGCCCAATTTTTTCCCACGTTTTAAATCATAACTTTTTACTCGTAAATATTTTGTTTAGACATATATAACAAAAGTTGTACAGTTTATTGAGGTCTTTCGTGCCATATCAAGAAATGGACCCATGGGCCCCATGGCTCGCCTGAACCATTGAATTTCTGTTACAATGATTAACTTTTTTCTCACGAAACTTTTGATAAGACATGTAGAATAAAAGTTGTTCAGTTTTGCAAGATCTATCTAGTGATATCAAAAAATAGGCCTCCGGTCGTCATGGCTCGCCTGAATAGTCCAATTTATATCACAATTAACAACATTAATAACTTTTTTCTCGAGAAACTTTTGACAAGACATTTAGAACAAAAGTTGTTCAGTTTAGCAAGTGTTAACTAACGATGTGAAGAAATAGGCCTGCAGGTCTCATGGCTCACCTGAACAATTTGTTTATTGTTGCAATCTGTAACATTTTTGTCAAGAAACTTTTAATAAGACATCTAGAACAAAAGTTGTTCAGTTTTGCAAGATCTTTCGAACAACATCATGAAAAACGCGAACGGGCCTCATGGCTCGCCTGAAGAGTTTGATTATTGTCACAATTACTAACTTTTTTCTCGAGAAACTTTTGATCAGGCATGTAGAACAAAAGTTGTTCAGTTTCGCAAGCGTTAACTAACGATGTTAAGAATAAGGCCTGCAGGTCTCATGGTTCACCTCAACAATTGGGTTATTGTTGCAATCTATAACATTTTTGTCAAGAAACTTTTAATAAGACATCTAGAACAAAAGTTGTTCAGTTTTGCAAGATCTTTCGAACAACATCATGAAAAACGCGAACGGGCCTCATGGCTCGCCTGAAGAGTTTGATTATTGTCACAATTACTAACTTTTTTCTCGAGAAACTTTTGATAAGGCATGTAGAACAAAAGTTGTTCAGTTTCGCAAGCGTTAACTAACGATGTTAAGAATAAGGCCTGCGGGTCTCATGGTTCACCTCAACAATTGGGTTATTGTTGCAATCTATAACATTTTTGTCAAGAAACTTTTAATAAGACATCTAGAACAAAAGTTGTTCAGTTTTGCAAGATCTTTCGAACAACATCATGAAAAAGGCAAACGGGCCTCATGGCTCGCCTGAAAAGTTTGATTAATGTCACAATTACTAACCTTTTTCTCGAGAATCTTTTGATAAGACAAGTAGTACAAAAGTTGTTCAGGTTTGCAAGATATTTCAAACGATATCAAGAAAAGGCCCACGGGCCTTATGACTCGCCTTAACAGTCTCATAAATGTCGCAATCAATAACTTTTTTCTCAAGAAAATTTCCATAGGACGTGTAGAACAAAATTTGTTCGGTTTTGCGAAGTATATCTAGAATGATATCAAAAAATAGGCCTCGGGGCGACATGACTCGCCTGATCAGTCGAATCTGTATCGCAGTAAATAACATTATTAACTTTTTCTCGAAAAATAGCTGACCACTTTAATTAGTTGCCGAGAGGGAGAGAGAGTCTTTAATTTATAACATTTAAATGATCAATAATTGTAAAACATTACCGAAGCTAAATTGTACGTCTAGACAATATATTTGTATCATTATTTATGAACGAAAATGTCAGTCAAATTCTTATCTTATCACATCTAAAATTGGACGGAAGACCCACTCGTTGCTCGCAACGAGATCGCATCTAGTTATTATTATTATTATTTTCCTTGGTAGTACACGCGTTTTTCTCAGCCATTTCTCGATCGATTTTCACGAAATTTTCAGGAAAGATGTCTTTTGGTGACAAGACTTTGCTTGCAAAATTTCGTGCTTGACGTCACTTCCGGTCAGGAGTTATCTCTCTTTTAGTGACTTTTTCAAGGGCCTTGTTGTCCACACATCTCCTCCGTTAGTTTTGAAGCTAGAGTCTTGAAATTTCTACACAAGATAGAGTAAACATTTTAGAAGATTTGTGGGGGATTCAATTTTACCGGAGGCGATTTGCCTAAACGCTCGCCTGGACCTGAAAAAATGGATGCCAAAATTTTTCGCCGATTTCGGCGATTTTTGACCTTTGATCTCCAATATCTTTTTTCTTGCAAATATTTTGTTAAGACATGTAGAACAAAAGTTGTGCACATTTACGAGATCTTTTCGAAAATATCAAGATTTAGGGGCTAGCCCCTTAAATTAGGGATCTAAAAGGGCTCAAAGTCTAGATCAAATATCTCAAAAATCGTTAATATTTTGGTATAAGTCAAAGAACAAAAAATGTTCATCTGAACAATCCAAATCTATTCATATAAAAATTTAGGTCATATGTTACGTAATAAGGGATTTTAAGGGCCAAAACCATAAATTTTTTACCCCTTGTATCTCGAAAACGATAAATATTTTGAAAAGCAATAAAGAACAAAAGTTGTTCAGAATGATGATCTGAACAATATGCATATTTCGTTTTTACCCTATGTGGCCCCGTTAGGGAGCTACAGTTTGGCCCTTAAAAATTACTTCTAGAAATAACTCGAGAACGGTAAAGAATTTCTAAATACCTGTTGAGCAAAAAATGTTTGAAATGTCATGACCTTTCTTACGATATCAAGCAAAAGGGGCTGACCCTTTAAATTAGGGGCCCAGAAGGGTCCAAAGGTTTATGAGAATATCTCAGAAACTATTAATATTTTGTAATAAGTCATTGAAGCGGAAATGTTCATCTAAACGAGCTTGTTCTTATCAAATCAAAAAGTAGGTCATATGTTACGTAATAAGGGATTTTAAGGGCCAAAATCATAAATAATTGACGCCTCATATCTTGAAAACGACAAATCTTTTGAAAAGCATTATTGAACAAAAGTTGTTCAGAATGATAATCTAAACAATATGTACATTTCGTTTTTTCCCTATGTGGCCCCGTTAGGGAGCTACAGTTTGGCCCCTAAATATTTCTTGTAGAGATAACTCGAGAACGGTAAATAATTTCTAAATACTTGTTGAGCAAAAAATGTTTAAAATGACAAGGCCTTTCTTACGATATCAAGCAAAACGGGCTGGCCCTTTAAATTAGGGTTCAGAAGGGTCCAAATGTTTTTGAGAATATCTCAGAAACTATTAATATTTTATAATAAGTTGTAGAAGCGGAAATGTTCATCTCAACGAGCTTGATCTTATCAAATCAAAAAGTAGGTCATATGTTACGTAATTAGAGATTTTAAGGGCCAAAATCGTAAATATTTGACGCCTCATATCTTTAAAACCACATATTTTTTGAAAAGCATTATTGAACAAAAGTTGTTCAATGTGTCATAACCTATCGATCAATATCAAAAAATGGGTCTGTGGGCCTCATGGCTCGCCTGTAGAGTCGATTTTTGTCGATATCAGTCGATTTCAAAAACTTGTAACTGGTAAATATTTTGTAAGGACATATTGAACAAAAGTTGTTCAGTTTATCGAGATCTATCGATTGATATCAAGAAATAGGCCTATGGTCCTAATGGCTCGCCTGTAGAGTCGATTTTTTGTCAATATCGGTCGATCTCAATAACTTTTTACAGGTAAATATTTTGTAAAGACATATAGAACTAAAGTTGTTGAGTCTATAGAGGGCTAACAAATGACATCAAGAAATAGGCCCGCGGGCCTTATGGCTCACCTGGAGAGTCGAATTTCAAACGAATTTCACCGCAACTTTGCTTCAGAAGCTTATGATATGAAAAATTGATTATATCTAAAGTGTCTTAAAGTCGGAAACTAAATTGGGACTCATTTGTCTTTTTTTTTTTTTTTTAACTCCGAGTGCATCAACAAATCGGACGGAAGACCTACTCGTTGCTCGCAACGAGATCGTGTCTAGTTAAATTTATTTTTGGAGAAGTTAGATAGGCCTAAATTATGATACGATTATGTATCATTGACAACTAGGCCTACTGTCACGGGTGCATTTCGAAAAAGAAAAAATAATAATAATGATCAAACTTATTGTAAAAATCACAATACTTTTAAATTATTTTTTAAAGCAATTTTATTAGGCCTAATCATTATTTTTTGTTATCAACACGTTGTTACTTAGGAAGTGGGAGCGCGGCGTGCTGTTGTTGTAAACACATACGCGTTCCTTAAAAAAAATGTAAGCATTATAATTCAATTCAAAGTCGGAAAATATTATATTTTATTATTTATAATTGAAAGTTCAATTATCTTTTATCTTTAAATTTCTTTTTTAAAACTACCAGTTGGTAGACACTGCTAGCAAAGTTCCGCCTATATGTTGTTACAAGGTGAAGGTCAGTTGGTGCGAGTGTGTATTGAATTCGAGAGCAGAATGGAAAGCATATGCCGTAGGCCTATATGTAACAGTGCGTAGCTTCGATAGAACCATTTTCTCGCAGTTTATCTACGTATTTGTCCAAGTGCTTGTTTGAAAAAGTACAGGGACAAATTCTACTGGGGTTTTTTATGGCAAAGTCGTTGTGCCGACAAAAAATATTCACGTCTTGTCCCTCATACCTTCCTTCGAAAATTGAAAAAAAAACACAGTCCAAATCTTCTCTACTGACAGCAAGTACACCCTTAAACGGCACAAAACACCCTAATGCAGTGTTATTTACAAACTGTTAATGTGATAATTGTTTGTTTGTCAATTAAATCTAATCTGTTTATGAAATGACTATCAACTGTTTTCAAATCTTCTCGCTCGAGGTCGCATATGACGTCACAGATAATGGCGCGTAAAATATCGACGAAAATATGCATACCGCAAGATTTGAATTTCATCGCTTTCAAACTCGAAAACTACGCAGTGTTTCATTTAAAACACATGTAAAGTAGTTTTAGGCATGAAATGAATTAATTTTGCTGAAAAAATTAAAAAGTTTAAAAACATGCGATGTGTCCTTTAAAGCTCATCTTAGAACATTGTTATTGATTTTGATGACACTGGATGAAGATTATCGAAATGGTTTAGGTCACTTGAGGAAAGAAAAGGAAGTTGGTGTAAGGGTGTCTATATGAGTACTTGATTGTGTGCTCATGTATTTAAAAATATATTCAAAACAAATGTTTCATTGAAGTGATATGGGTAAATATGGAAGGTAACTGAAATTATTTTTTTCCTTTAATTTAAAACAGTTTTTTGGACAGAAATTGAAGAGGAGACTTGTTGCGGTAGAGAAGAAGACGGGATGGTCCGAGGAGAAGAAAAATAAAGTTAGAACATTTTTCCAGCTACCAAATGTTCACAAATATATGAGCAGCGATGAGGAGGGAGATTATGGTTTTGTGTCCCATCCATATTCCTGGGAGAGTGAGGAATTACAGAAAGTTAAAGGAAGTCTGGACAAAAAATATTTAGAGACATGTCCTCCACGTATCAAGAGGTTATTGTCAAAAAGAAGTAGGGGGTCTCTAAGAGAAGAAGAGCCTCCTAAATTGAACATTATTCATGCATGGACTTTAAACATGTGAATTGCATGTTAAAATATGTTCTTAACATGTATTTTTTTTTGACTATGTGATGCATATGCAATATCTTTTTTGTAACACCACTTTTTCATTTGTACACATTTTTAGTCTATGAATCTGAAGTGCCACAGGGATCTGTATTGGGACCATTGTTGTTTTTATCTATGTGTTAATGATATTGACAATATCTTTGTGGTCTTTGGTGATCAGGTCTTCCAACAGTCTGTTGGAATTCCCATGGGCACGAATTGTGCTCCTTTGTTAGCTGACCTGTTTTTATATTCATATGAAGCAGAATTTATTCAAAAACATCTACGTGAGAAGAAAAAATCTCTCGTTGTGACCTTCAATTCGACTTTTAGATATATCGATGACGTTTTGTCTATTAACAATGATAGCTTTCATTCATATGTCGATTTGATATATCCCTGTGAGCTCGAAATAAAGGACACCACAGAGTCGTCCACTTCTGCTTCATACTTAGATATTTTATTGAAAGTAGACATTAACGGCAAACTGACAACTCAACTGTATGACAAACGGGATGATTTCAGCTTCTCCATCGTCAACTTCCCACATTTATGTAGCAATATTCCATTATCACCTGCATATGGTGTTTATGTGTCTCAACTAATTCGATATGCAAGAGCTTGTTCTGGGTATAGTCGGTTTTTAAATCGAGGTAAGCTACTGACAAACAAGTTGATGGTACAGGGATTTCAACAGTCTCGATTGAAGTCAGCATTTCGCAAATTCTATGGTCGTTATAACGATCTAGTTCGTCAATACGACCTCGCATTGGGTCAAATGCTGTCTGAAGTGTTTCATACCGATTGTTAAGCCGTTCTTGGCACACTGATTTTGACTGCGGATAACTCCGTTTACCTGATCAGGATATGGGGCTCACGGCGGGTGTGACCGGTCAACAGGGGATGCTTACTCCTCCTAGGCACCTGATCCCACCTCTGGTGTGTCCAGGGGTCCGTGTTTGCCCAACTATCTATTTTGTATTGCTTGTAGGAGTTATGAGACTGATCACTGTTCGTTATCTTCACCTTGCATTGCAGATATACAGATTATTTGCAGATGAAAGTTCTCTGCAGCAGTCATCCAAATCTGTTAAATTTTTCAAAGACAATTTAAATTATGATCTTTACGTTCAGAAAATGACCTTTGTAGTTCAATTCTGTTAAAACAAAATTTGATACCATTGATACAAGAAGAATTGTTCAAATTAAGCAAATATTTACACAAAATTCAAGATAATGCATTCTATCATAAAATATATCAAAAATATTTTGTTATGCATCGCAGCATGTTTGAAATATCAATGATTTATTGTGTACAATTTGTTTTATATTGTTATACATGTCCATGTATATTAACCACCGTTATTGTGGAATATAATCATACATTTGTGAAAAATAGTAATTAATAAATTGACTATTGATATTTAAATATGCAGTTTTTGTTATCTCAACAGATCATTTAAAACGTGATTCTACAAGAAATGTCTTGTACTAAGATATGAACTCCTCATTCACAATATATACTTTTGTATTAAGAAATTTATTGCAATTTGATAAAATCTGAATAGGGGAGTATACAGATTTCCATATTAATGGTAAAAATTATAAACCTTAAAATTTGGTTAAATATGCTCTTTATTAAAAATTACTTAAATTAAAGTCATTGGTAAATATGACCTTTTACTTTTTGTAAACATAAATTTACTCTTGTAAATATTATATTTAAGTTCTTGTAAATTCACTGAAAAGGGCAACCTTTAAATTTTTGTAAAGTTGCATTTACTTGAGCAAATATTGTCTTTAATTTTTTCGTAAAGGTATTGTAAATTGGGCCATTACAAAAATTTACTTCCCAGTAAAGGCAATTAAATACCATATTTACCATTTTTTTTCTTATTTAAGTAAATGTGATTAAATACACTTAAAGCTATTGTAAATAAGGAGTTTACAATATCTTTACTCCCTTTGTAAAGGCAGTTTTTCAAGCAGTGCTCGAACCTGGGGCCTCTACCATTTGATCAAACCCTTCTGACTGCAACATCCATCCCTCCTTAAATGTCCTCTCACCTTGAAAACTTCAACCTAGGATCTAACGTACTAGAGCGGGATTCAAAAACGGACCCCCTGAATCTCTAGTCTGGTGTTCTATCCACTGAGATGTTTTATATCAACTGAAATATATCTTGCATCAGAGATCGAAGCCGACTGACCCTCACGTGACAAACGATTTCATTTCAATAAAATAGGCATTCATCTACATATCGATAAACAATGGATAATAAGTTATAATGTATATGTAAACTCTTTTTCACATAGAATGGTCAACACATACATATATAAGTTCTAATGATACCATGTTTATATGGCTATTTATTGGATGAAGTATCTACATAACAGAACATGTGATATAATAATATATTGATTGAGATCCACAGATCATTAATTATACATTATCTTCATGAAAATTATTAGTGATATCATCAATTAGTAACATAGGTCTTAATTTGTGGCACTTCATCTACAAACTGATGGTGTTTTAATCTCCCCACCTGCCATGTAAAACACTGAAAAGTTAAAAAGACATTATATAGGTGAATGGTATACCTACCAAATTTATAGTATCAATATGAGATCAATTAATGGACAGGTGTGACATATGACCTCTTATAACCCCAAAATTAATAGAAATTTTACACTTCCTACCTGTCATATGCATCTTTGTAGGAAGTACTATAGTTACTAAATTTGAAAAGGTACTCTTTAAATGTATTTCTAAAATTCAAATACTATCTTTTTGTAATATACCATTTCCTAGGCTCAGGTTTACGTGCAGGCAAGCATGGTACATTTGACACGTATGGGGCGCAGAATGGATATGCAATTGGTTTTAACATGTTTTATTTTTGTTTTATGCGCATGTTGTTTGTCCTTTTGGAGAATTTTTAACTCGCATAGGTGGTTGAAATGTTACATTTTTACTCATATTCAAGTAAAGAACCTCCGAGCGTCTGAATATCGTTCAAATGATTTGTAACTCTTATCCAATTCCGGCAATATCAACAAAACCTAGGAAGTAATTGTATCCTCTGCATCTACTACATTATATAGCTTGCAGCTTGAATTTAAATTACATGTAAAAACAATTTTCGTGACAATTTTCAAGTACTTCCTCAGAGAATCAAGTTATTATAACTATTTCACTTTTTATATCCCTGTAAATGAAGTTTGCAGATATATTGAAATCACGATGTCTGTCTGTCTGTCTGAAGGCATGATTGGTCCGTACATGTTCTAAGAAACTAGCGCGTGGATTTTTCTGAAAATATGTACACTCATTACTCATCATATGAAGATGTGCACCTGGTATTGGCAAATTGATTCGACATTATTTCTTCAATTTGCAGGCTTTTAACTTATGGGCTTAGTAATTTTTTAGACTAAAAAGAGTACATTTTAAAACTTCTCGAAGATATTTGGTTTAAACGTTGTAAACACATTGTTTTTAACTGAAGTTACGTATTTCTTATTCAAAGTTACAATATTTAAAGTATTAGAAAGTTACATAATTTCTATTTTGTTTAAGGATATTAATCCTTGAGAATATTTCGAAAACAAATTGAAAGGCTTGAATTAGACCTTTTACATACATTATTTATTAAAGTAAAATAACATTTGTGCACCTTACATTTTGATTTACGGTGAATGTATGAATATTTTCATTTTCTGTTGGCGTGGCATGAAATTCTCTGAAAATCCTATTTATTCGTATAGTGTTTATATTGAGCATCACTGGAAATATTTTAATATTTGATTTATTGATATTTTCAAAGCAACATTTTCAATAAAAAAAATATACTAGATTACCATTTGATTCGACAACTTCTGGTTTGATCTGTGGAAGTCTGCTTTTATCCATTATATAGTGTGTCCCGCGATGGGGGGGGGGGGGGGGGGTATATGTATGAGTTGTGAAAGGACAGCTGTAGTTCTATTTTCCTCGAAATAAGATTGATCAATCGATTGTTTAGAAAATAATTGTACTGCAATTCACAAATGCACCTTACAGCCTTCATCTGATAGCATTTGGAAGTTAAGAAATTCCCTTCATTCGAAAATAGATGTGCCGTATAGTTTCAATGGAAAGAAATATACGTTTCCATAGCTGCAATCGGAAGTCATCATCAACGTCTGTCTTGATGCAATCATACATGACTGTTTAAAATTTGTCATGCATGATTTGATCAAGACAGACGTTTAAAAGTGGTCTTTGTTGGTGGTGTACAGAAGACTTTCTCCATTGGAACTTTTTAATACATGTATTTTCTAACTGATTAATTGAATATTGTTTAACGTCCCTCTCGAGAATATTTCACATATGGAGACGTCACCACTGCTGGCGAAGGGCTGCAAAATTTAGGTCTATGCTCGGCGCTTATGGTCATTGAGCAGGGAGAGATTTTTATCGTGTCACACCTACTGTGACACGGGACTTCGGTTTTGGCGGTCTCATCCGAAGGACCGCCCCATTTAGTCGCCTCTTACGACAAGCAAGGGGTACTGAGGACCTATTCTAACCCTGATCCCCACAGGACTTTTCTAACTGAAGCAAATTTTCAGCTTCAAACTATTATAATTAGGTAAAGGTTATTTAATGAATTTGTACAATGCAGCTCTGCACATGCCAAATAATAACTTACTCAGCAAATTGAAATGACCAACTGAAATTTTTTAGTTCATTTTTGAAACTCTGTGGAAGTACATGCACTTTGAAATTTGTGACAGACTTTGTTGATAATATAGATCAGGTATATGCAAGTTTATTTAATTTTTTGTTGTACTGAAATTGAGTATTCTATAATAGGAGTCACAAGCCTTTCTCTATTAGACATACATGTATCAAGGGTACCCAGACATTCTGAGGGTCGTAGCAGTGAGAGTTCTTTATCGCACATACAGCAACGCCTATTACATTCTGTAGACTTTCGTCAAACCAATCTTAACTAAATTTCCCTGTATTGGATAGTACCGAAGTTCAACATACATGTACAGTATATTTTTATAAGTTTTATAACAAGGAGGTTACAGTAATATTGAACATTAATAGCAGTTTCAATGAGTTCAAGTACGTAACACCAATTCTCTCTCTCTCTCTCTCTCTCTCTCTCTGGAAAATTAACAATATAACATGTCCATTCAAAATGAGTTCTAATTGTCGTAGTCGAAATTCTTCCATTTTCACTGTTGAAATATTTGAAGATACGAGACTTGAGATAGTTTCATCTTCACTGTGTATTTCAAAGTTTGCATCTTGACATGATGACACGTTTTTTAAACTCTAAACGCAGTTTGTTGTCAAACATTCCAAATATAAAAGGGTGTACAACGTATGATAAGATATGCGTCCTTCTCATAAAGAGATGATAGTTGAAAAACTTTGGTGACATTTCATGTGGAAGCTTAGCATGAATGAATTGTCTTATGATACATACTAAAGGCGGCACGTAAAACAGTACTATTGAAAAGAGGATAATAAAGAACATGATCATAGTTTTTAGATATGACTTTGGAATATTTGTCGTCATTCCTACTCTTTCTTTGTTCGAATCCCTTCCAAAACGTTTCTTTGTATGACATCTTCTAACTTTCAACCGTCGGTACTCTCTATAATTTTTTTTATCACTACTGTATATAAAGTGGTTGTAACTACAAGTGTAAGCGTTAGAAGCCCCAAAATCGCATGAAAAATTCGGTTGTGCTTTTGAAACTTATCAGGGAGTATAGAGCACATATATCTAGTCACATTCGAATATATTGAATGATTCACACTGACTAAGCCTCTTACGTAGAGGTTAGGAATATAAATCAAAAGAGAAATCATGAAGCAGCACGTAACAGAAAATCGCATCCAGAATACGTTCATTTGACGTTGTAATGGTCGACAGATCTTCTGGTATCTCTGTATAGCAATTAGACATAAGAGGAATATAACAGTTGTAGAAAATACACTTGCCCCATAATGTAACACTTTACACAACACATCCCCTGGAAACATTACATAGCTCAAGTTCAACAACAGAATCAGGGTACATGATACAATAAGTGCAGCAAGTTCTGTACAGGCGATGAGTGGGATAAAGAATCTACCCGTTGTATGTTTTTTCATTCGGAAATAGTAAATGTAAATTACCAAAACATTTCCAGGAATTCCCGCAGCTAAGGTCAAAAGCAAGAAAATGGTATTTGGTTCGACAAGCGCCTGATAATCTTTATTCCATGTATTCAGTTGTTCATTGTTATAATCAATCGAGGATGAAACATTCTTCATCCTTTTCTGATTTCTCAATCAACTTTCTAGTCAATCCAAAAAGAGCGTGTAGACCTTTCTGATTACGATGCAAAAATACTCCTTTTACATTTGCGATCGATAGTAGTACAGTAATGATAATGAAATGATGATGATTACGTTTTATTGGTAAACATTCAATTAAGCATCAATTACACTTTAAATAAAATGGAATGTATATACATGTAATGCATTTCTCTGAGATTCCTTTTGAGATACATTGAAATAAAAAGTGATCTATTTATCGAGTCAATGTTATAATTGCTATAAATTCGTCCTTGTGTGGCTTGATTTCGATATCCCCCAGTTTTAATTCCATTTGGTTTATTCTGTTCTGTCTTGTGATCTTGTGTAACCTGTGCCTTTGCGTCCAGAATAAGTTTAATCAATCTTATATTCAATTGTGTTACAGAACTATGGTTATTCATGCAAAATAGATAATTCTGCATTGTAAATATTAAATATATCAAAATTAAAATATCTGTCTCTTTGGAAAATATTATCTCGCTTTGGAAGTTTGTACATAGAGGAAGTAAGTTTGGGCACAGGTTTGCAGAATTAGGGAAGCAATTACTGCATCAAAGTTTACCTTGGAAGTTTCGACAAAGTCTAAAATACGGTAAGATCAAGTCCAATAAGTTTGTAAACACATTAGATTTTTAGAAAACCATCTACAAATAAGTGATGGAATTTTGCAAATATACACGTGGTAAAAGATATCGCAGCACCAGCTTTTTTCTCTTAACCCAATTATGAAAATTGATTTCACATTATAAAATGAATAACAATTTTTATGTTTGACGTTATATATTTTAACAGCAGCACTTGATATCTAATACGTAAAAACATCATCAGTAAATGTATTCATTGTCATTCTTTTTTTAAAGAAGGATTTATATTTTGAGGAAATTTACAGTATATACCTGTGCTTCTATTTACTGCTTCATACTGTCTATTATAAATGAAATAAAGTCAAATAAGGTTAACATGTTGTAACTTCAAACAAAACAGGTTTCGTTATTGCCAAAACGGCTTAAAACCTCAATCAATCAATAATTATCTAGTGCAACTGTCATTCACAAGAATGGCTTAAGCCTCTGATCAAAAGTTGAGGTAAACATTGTCACTCCTGATGCAGTGCCTGTGTTCGTTCATCTAATGTTGGAATTGGCGGTATCCTTTGAAGAACTCAGGGATAACTGGATTCAGAAACTTCAACTCATTAATGATGACTACACGTGTATATACAAGTACCTAAATACAATTGATCAAAATTGGGTGTATTGGTAAATGAATTACATATACATGTATACCGTAGGTATCGAATACATGACATTGAGGGTGTGTTTATCTTCCTTAAATAGCGGGCAATACATCAAAATCACGTGATATAGTCTTTAATATAGAGCGAGTCTTTCCGGGTAGGTCATCAAGTTCCAACAGGTTTCCATAATGGAGAGGCTTTTGACTACGTTGGCATTTCATTGGCATGAAACAATTTTGCTAATTTATTTTTTCTAATTTTTTTAATTTTTTTTTTTTTTTTTTTTTTTTTTTTTTATAAATTTCGACATCGCTATACGAAATTTAAAAGTTTTTAATATGAAAGGTGAAGATAACGAACAGTGATCAATCTCATAACTCTTATAAACAATACAGAAAAGATAGTTGGGCAAACAGGGACTCATGGACACACCATAGCTTAAATGATATAACTGTACCTACTATCGTCCATATATTTCTAGATCTGCAAAAGTATGGGCGGGGCCAAATTCCTATGGGAATTTCAGATAATAAGGAAACCCCAAGCTCAAACTCAAGAGTTATGTACCGTTTGTGGCGAATTTATGCGCCGTGTAACGTTTAAGGTGGGTCCTTAGTCCTGGATTTTTGGGGTTTAGGTAGCATTTTTTTGTTTGGAATCAATAGATTAACATTCAGAGTAATGAGAAAAGGCAAATTAGTTAAGGATTTCCAGATTTATTTTCATTATAGACACTACTGAAGTAATGTACCCCTATGTAGATTTTTATGAAATTCATTGGAAACAGTTATCTGTTGTTATTTTAAAATAAAAACAACAACAAAAATTTTAAATTGCATTTATTTATCAGGAAACATGTCAAGAACTAAAACACATGTCATTTTCACTATGTTCATCAAGTTTTAGTATAATAAGTGCAAAATTATTGAATTAGCCTTACTCTCCAAAATGTTAAAAAACAAACAAATATGGACACAATTTCCTTATAGCATGGTTTACATATCATTTTTTCCTGATTATATCAGTAGATGTACATCTGTTATAGTTATTTATGAAAAAAAATCCATACCTTTCCTTAATAATTTTAAATCTATAGCTTCCAGAATATGTATACCCCCATAAAAACCCTAAGTCTGGCACCATACAACTGAGCTATTCAAAACCACTCATGGATTAAAATTTTAAGTAATTTCATGAAAAGACACAGATAATAATTCCTTATCACCTTGGTAAAATGTTTGTGAAAAATATAGGAAATCTATTGCATAATGGACTTGATAAATAATTTAATGAAAACAGAGTTATTGTCCTTGGATTCAATATTTTAAAACGCATCATTGACTATTCAAATATAACTAAGACTTTTGAAATATTTTATGGCTAACAAGATTTTTTACAATAACTATTGAAAAAGACTCCAACAAAATTTATGTTCCAGTCATTAAATTATTGACTTTGCACAATCTTATGACGTCACAGGAATGTGGAACTACGTTAAATCATAAAAGTACAAATGATACATGTTAATGAGTTCAATCATGTAAATTTGAAAATGAAATAAGAAAATATATTGGGGGCTATTTTATATAGTCATTTCATTTCATCCTTTGGTGTCAATCAAGCAAATGATTCTTAAACTATAGGAGATAATATATTACTATGTCCAGTATAACCATTGACCTTTGACAATATCAATCCAAACTTTAAACTTGATGAGGGTCATCTACTCCTCTTGATGTACCAGTATACAAAGTTTGATGTCTGTCAAGGAATAGGTTCTTAAGATATTGAATGGACAGTATATTCCTATGTCCAGTTTGACCCTTAACCATGTGACCTCAAAATAAATAAGGGTAATCTACTCCTCACAATGTATCAGTCTACCAAGTTTAATGTCTGTCAAGGAAAAATTTCTCAAGATATTTAGCGGACAACATCTTGATCAATCTCATAATTCCTATAAGGAATACAAAATCTTAGAGTTGAGTAAACACGGACCCCTGGATATATACCAAAGCCCAGGAAGGTTAAGCATCTCCTGTCGACCGATTACACCCGCCGTGAACACTATATCTTGATCAGGTAAATAAAGTAATCCGTAGTCAAACTCTGGGTGTAAAGAACTTCCTCACAATTGGCATGAAACACGTCATACAGCGTTTGACCCAAATGCCAAGTTGTATTGTCTAAATAGATCGTTATAACAGCCATAAAATTAGCGAAATGCTGACTTTAAACGAGACTGTTGATACCCCTGTAATATCAACTTGTTTGTCAGTAGCCTGCCTTGATATACATCCTACTTGACTTTCAATTCACTTTCTTTTTGTATTATCAAAGACAGAAGAGTTTAATTTACAATATTATTTGCAAATAATTAAAGGTTCGTATGAAAGTCATCAACATAAGCAACATTCTACGTCATGAAAGGTCGCGTGGTTATTCAGGTTAGAATAGGTTCTGAGTATCCCTTCCTTGTAAGAAGCGACTAAATGAGGCAATCCTTCGGATGAGACCGCCAAAACCAAGGTCCCCATGTCACAGCAGATGTGGCACGATAAAGACCCTTCCCTGCTCAAAGGCCGTGAGCGCCGAGCATATGCCTAAAGGATGAGGTGGAAAAAACATTAAAGTTAGTACCATTTTTCGTGGTCAATAAAACAATTCTACTGTACAAAAGTTAAAGAATTTATACACAAGCGAAAGTTGAAAATGACGAATTTCTTCATTTTCATCTCTTGTGAACAAGATCAATTTTTATATCACTGACGTCGCGAATCTTGTTCACAAAATCGCTATTATATCTGAGCACAGGTCATCGCGCTTCTATCAATATCTAATGGTAATTATAGCAAAACAAAAATGACGCTTTCTTATAAAAAATATATAAACATAATATAATATTTTTAGTTACCTTTAATGAAGACACTGGTAGATGTGAATCGTCCTGTGATGTGTTCAGTACAGGCAACGCGGATCTCTTGTTTACCGCGTTCCAGCGGCGGAAAAAATCTAACGCGGTAATCTAGAGGTAACTCGGGTAAACCACGTTCTCATCGCGGGATGAATATCAGTTACCTGTCTCCATCGTGGTAACAATTGTTGAAAAAATTGATCGGTTTTGTACCCTAAACAAATGCGAGTTATCTCCCCTGATTTCAGGATTTAGATGCTTGAAATTTCGGCTTTCGAATTTTGTCTGTTTAATTTAAAAACATTTCGTTAAGGATTTATTCATCTTTTTATTTTTGTTTCATTTTTTAAATGTATTGTTAATTCATCTGTGAAGATTACTGTTTGCAACGAAGATGATAATTTAAAGTCATCAAAGATTGGGTATTTTTAAAACGGCACATTAATTAATTATATCGTGAACGTCGTGTGATGTATGACTACATTCATATTTAACAAAGTATGGAAAACTTGTCTTTGAAAATGTATGTATTCTTGTGCGATGTTACCGCAAAACATAATTCTTGTTGAAAAAGAGAGAGAGAGCATTGGCGGATCTAGAAGAATGTAGGACAGAAAGTCACAGGACAAAAAGTTACGGACAAAATGACCATGGACAAAAAGTCACAATAAGAAATTTTACGAAAATAGGACAAATGTCACAGGACAAAAATCACAGTTTTATAAGAAAATAAGACAAAAAGTCACAATTAGAAATTTTATAAAAGTAGAACAAAATGTCAAAGGACACAAAGTCACAGTTTATAAGAAAATATTGATTTTGATATTTTGAAAACATATCTGTTATTTTTGTAAAGTTTAAGAAACTATAATATGCATTTGGGTACAACCTGTTATTGTTAGTTTAAAAGTATATACGAGTATATGGAGTATCATTTGCTAAGCCAATCGTCATTCCAAAATGGAACTCATGCAGAGTAATAAAGGTGGTTCAAACAAATTTTGGTAATCTGTGGATATTACATAAATGGTGAAGTCAAAGAACAAGAAAAACACCATTTTATTCATGCACAAAACACAAAGATTGGTATGAATATCAGCATTTTATATTTTATAACAGAATGAGTTTGTCTTTGTTTCTTTTCTAATCAAAAGTCATTTTTTGTGACTTTTTATTCCTGTAACTTTTTGTCCTACAGATTGTGACTTTTTGACCTGTGACTTTTTGTTCCATGACTTTTTATCCCGTGACTTATTGTCCCGTGACCTTTTTATTCTATCTGATTAAAAGTCGTCATTCTGTCTTTTTGTCCTAAAGACATGTACCGATTTTGTGACTTTTAGTCCTGTGACTTTCTGTCCGTATACCATCTAGAACCCCCTAGAAAGAATGGGATACGGAAATGTACACGTGTTCATGGGAAAAAAATCAAAACTCTGGCAAAGGGTGAGCATCATTACGTCATATCTGAAGATGATCAACAAGTTTCCAAATCAAGACTTATATTCGGTATTCTTTTCCGAGGTTTTCTTTTTCTTCTTTTTTGTAGATCTAGGGATGTGGTGAAATGAAGTACTTGTAGTAAAAAGTGTTCCTTTCAAATTATGGATATCCAAGACTAATTTTCCTTTTTATGACAATGTAAAGATTATCATTACAAACAAACACTATCCTCTCGAAAATCTAGCATACAAAATTACAGTCGGTCTATCAACTAACAGCTTCCCAATGACATGAAAGGTCATGTATTCTAAAGGAACATGGACACGATTTGAGCTGAAAATTTTCAAATTATATTTTTTGATTTCAAAGTGCAGAATGCTTAATTAAGGTATTACTAATGATCAGCAAAACTTAGAATGTCAGTAATCAAGGTACATGGGAGATACAGAGGTAACAAGTCCTCCTTATGTAAAGAAGGCTCGCGTCATGTTTTTGTTTACATTGGTTTTGTTTAAAGCAGATTCTTTTCAATTTATAAGTGAATTCCTAATACAGTTAAAAAATTTGTAGTGTTTTGCACATCTCATTTTGTCTTAAACACACTGTTTTCTATTAAACAGTCTAATGTCAACAAAAACATGGCACGATCCTTGTTTACATAAAATGAATTTCGAGTGCTGTATCTCACTTATAACTCAACAACTTATAGTCAAATTTTGCCGCGGTGGCCGAGAGGTTAAAGCGTTCGCCCCGCATGCGGAAGTCCCGGGGTTCGAATCCCGGCCGCGACACACCTACATGTAAGTCGTTAAAACAGGTAGTGACAGTTCCATCGCCAAACGCTCGGCATCGGGTGTGAATGTCACGGGTCCTCGGGGATGACCTTAAAAACGGATGACCCGTGTCACAGTAGGTGTGACACGCTAAAGAACCCTCACTGCTCAATGGCCGTAAGCGCCGAGCATAGGCCTAAATTTGAAGCCCTTCACCGGTCTTGGTGACGTCTCCATATGAGTGAAAAATTCTCGAGTGAGACGTTAAGCAAGATACAATCAATCAATCAAATTTTGCTTGACTATTAGAAATATTTTAGATGAGCATTGTAAACAATAAAAATGGAAAAATAAGATTTAAAAATTTTCAGCTCAAATCGTGTCCATGCCCCATTAACAACATTGTCATTGTTTGTAAGGCTCATTATTACAACTGTATTTTAAACGAACTTGGCATTAATTCCACTTTTGGTACTTATACTCCAACTGCCCTTTCAAAAGACGAAATTCTGGAAAACCATGCTTCAGTTTTAGACACATTTAATATCCCAGTCAAAGGGTCGGATGAATGAGTTACCTTACTTATATTGGATTCCTAAACGTCATAAAAACCCTTACAAACACAGATACATTGCTGGATCCAGTAAGTGTTCTACCAAGCCCCTATCTTTGAACCTCTGGAAAATATTAACAGTTGTGAAGGAGAAACTTTAAACCTACTGTGCGACTAAATATGGCAGAAGTGGTGTTAATCAAATGTAGATTCTAAAAAATTCTCAAGAGCTTTTAGTAAACTTGAAATCCCAAAACCTTTCCCAAATCAATAACATCAAAACCTATGACTTTTCAACACTTTACCCGACCATTCCTCACGATAAATCAAAGACTAGACTTTTTGACATCATAGACAGTTGCTTCTTCAACAAAAATGGAAAACGAAAATATTCATATCTAGTGATCACGCCACCAAAAATTACTTTCTTAAACACCACTCTGATTCCACGCACCAGTACTCTGAAGTTCAAATAAAAAAGAATACACAGAAGTTCCTCATAGACAATATGTTCGTGGTCTTTGGTGATCAGGTCTTCCAACAGTCTGTTGGAATTCCCATGGGCACGAATTGTGCTCCTTTGTTAGCTGACCTATTTTTATATTCATATGAAGCAGAATTTATTAAAAAAATTCTACGTGACTAGAAAACATTTCTTGCTGGGTGTCTTCAATTCAACATTTAGATATATCGACTACGTTTTGTCTATTAATAATAACTTTCATTCATATGTCGATTCGATATATCCCTGGGAGCTCGAAATAAAAGACACCACAGAGTCGTCCACTTCTGCTTCATACTTAGATATTTTATTGAAAGTAGACTTTAACGGCAAACTGACAGCTCAACTTCATGACAAACGGGATTATTTCAGCTTCTCCATTGTCAACTTCCCATATTTATGTAGTAATATTCCATTATCACCTGCATATGGTGTTTATATCTCTCAACTGATTCGATACACAAGAGCTTTTTCTGCGTATACTCAGTTATTAAATCGAGGCAAGCTACTGACAAACAAGTTGATGGTACAGGGGTTTCAACTGTCTCGATTAAAGTCAGCATTTCGCAAATCCTATGGTCGTTATAACGATCTAGTTTGCCAATACAACCTACATGTATCATTGGATCAAATGTTGTCGAACGTGTTTCATACCGATTGTTAGACCGTTCTTGGCACACTGATTTTGACTAGGATAACTCCGTTTACCTGATCAGGATATAGGACTCACGGCGGGTATGACTGGAAGACAGGGGATGCTTACTCCTCCTAGGCACCTGACCCCACCTCTTGTGTGTTCAGGGGATCCGCGTTTGCCATACTATTTGTATTGCTTATAGGAGTTATGAGAATGGTAACTGTTCCTTATATCCACCTTTCATGAGACTGATCACTGTTCGTTATCTTCACCTTTTATAGGAGCTATGAGACTAGTCACTGTTCGTTATCTTCACCTTTTTATAGGAGTTTTTAGACTGATCACTGTTCGTTATCTTCACCTTTTCATAGGAGTTTTTAGACTGATCACTGTTCGTTGTCTTCACCTTTTTATAGGAGTTTTTAGACTGATCACTGTTCGTTATCTTCACCTTTTTATAGGAGTTTTTAGACTGATCACTGTTCGTTGTCTTCACCTTTTTATAGGAGTTTTTAGACTGATCACTGTTCGTTGTCTTCACCTTTTTATAGGAGTTTTTAGACTGATCACTGTTCGTTATCTTCACCCTTTTATAGGAGTTTTTAGACTGATCACTGTTCGTTGTCTTCACCTTTTTATAGGAGTTTTTAGACTGATCACTGTTCGTTATCTTCACCTTTTTATAGGAGTTTTTAGACTGATCACTGTTCGTTATCTTCACCCTTTTATAGGAGTTTTTAGACTGATCACTGTTCGTTATCTTCACTCTTTCATGTAAGAAACAATATATCACTAGTCTTGTAGTGTGCTTGAACTTTTTTGTTTTGTTCGTTTTATTGTCAATATGCCATTGCTTTTACCGTCAAAGTTGAATACATTTTGTCATGTATATAAGAATTGGAGTAAAATCTTCTTGGACAGACTTTTCCTTATTTTCTGTAAGTAATTGATTTATAAACCTTTTTCAATAATTACCAGTTTATATATTTCTCTTTTTTGATTACATGAATCAATAGCATTTTTAAGAATGAATTGGTGAATAAACGAAGTTACACTATCTTTTACGATCAAGAAGGGCGAAATGCAACGGATCAGACAGGCCTCGAACCTAGGGCCTCAGAATCTCTAGACATGTGCTCTACCATTTGATCAAAACCGTCTGACTGCAAAATTCATCCCTCCTTAAATGTCTTCCCACTTTGAAAACTTCAACCTAGGATTTAACGTACTAGACCAGGATTCGAAAACTCTAGTTTAATGTTCTATCCACTGAGCCGTTTTATATCAACTGAAATATATCTTGCATCAGCGATCGAAGCCGACTGACCCTCAAGTGACAAACGATTTCATTTCAATAAAATAGGCATCCATCTACATATCGATAAACAATGGATAATAAGTTATAATGTATATGTAAACTCTTTTTCACATAGAATGGTCAACACATACATATATAAGTTCTAATGATACCATGTTTATATGGCTATTTATTGGATGAAGTATCTACATAACAGAACATGTGATATAATAATATATTGATTGAGATCCACAGATCATTAATTATACATTATCTTCATGAAAATTATTAGTGATATCATCAATTACTAACATAGGTCTTAATTTTGGCACTTCATCTACAAACTCCTCACCTGCGAAAGCGGATTCCAAGTCAAATACTGAAAAGTTTAAAAAAGAAAAGGCATTCTATTGGTGAATGGTATACCTATCAAATTTATAGTATCAAATATGAGATTAATTAATGGGCAGTTGTGACGTACGACCTCTTATAACCCAAAATGGATAGCAATTTTACACTTCCTACCTGCCATCTTTGTAGGAAGTACGATAGTTACTATTTCTGAAAAGGTACTCTTTAAATGTATTTCTAAAATTCAAATACTATCTTCTTGTATTATACCATATCCTAAGCTCGGGTCTACGTGCAGGCAACCATGGTACATTTGACATATATGGGGCGCAGAATGGATATGCAATTGGTTTTAACATGTTTTATTTTGTTTTATGTGTATGCTGTTCGTCCTTTTCGAGAATTTTTAACTCGCATTTGTGATTGAAGTGTTACGTTTTTACTAATATTCAAGTAATGAACCTCCGAGCGTCTGAATATCTTTCAAATGACTTGTAACTCTTATCCAATTCCCGCAATGTAAACAAAACCTAGTAAGTAATTGTATCTTCTGCATCTACTCGTTACGTAGCTTTGATCTTGAATCTAAATTACATGTAAAAACAACTTTATTGAAAATTTTCAAGTACTTCCTCAGAGAATCAAGTGAAATATTTGACTTTTAAGCCCCCACAAATGAAGTTTGGGGGTATATTGGAATCATCATATCCGTGTGTCTGTCTGAAGGCATAATATTGTCCGTACATGTTCTAAGAAACTAGCTCGTGGATTTCTCAAACAATTTGTACACTCATTACTCACCATATGAAAATGTGCATCTGGTATTTGCATATTGATTCGACATTATTTATTCAATTTACAGGCTTTTTAGTTATGCACTTAGTCATTTTTTAAAACTAAAAACAGTACATGCATTTTAAAAACTGTCGAAGATATTTGGTTTAAACGTTGTAAATATATTGTTCTTAGACTGAAGTTATGCATTTCTTATTTTAAGTTACAATATTTAAAGTATTAAAAAGTTACGCTAATTTCTATTTGGTGTAAGTATATTATTGTTTGAGAATATTACAACAACAAATTAAAAGGGTTGAAATAGATCTTTTACATACATTATTCATTAAAGTAAAATAACATTTCTGTACCTTACATTTTGATTTACAGTGAATGTATGAATATTTCCATTTTCTGTTGGTGTGAAGGGGGGAGGGGTGGGTGGGTCTTACTCTATTAATTTTTAGACTATGAACCAAATTAAGAGAAAAAATAATAAACAATGAAATTCTCTGAAAATCCTATTTATTGGTATAGTGTTTATATTGAGCATCACTGGAAATATTTTAATATTTGATTGATTTATTAATATTTTCAAAGCAACTTTTCAATAAAAAATAATAATATACTAGATTACCATTTGATTCGACAACTTCTGGTTTGATCCGAGGAAGTCTGTTTTATCCATTATATAGTGTGCCCCATGGGGGAGTAAATGTACGAATCCTGAGAGGACAGCTCTAGTTCCATTTTCCTCAAAATTAGATTGACCAATCGATTGTTTCACATGTACACAGAAAGTACTTGTACTGCAATGGACAAATGGGTCTCCCAACCTTCATCTGATAGATTTCGGAAGTTAAAAAATTTCCTTCATTCGAAAATAGATGTGTTGTATAGTTGCAATGAAAAGACACATACGTTTCCATTATAAACGTCTGTCTTGATGCAATCATACATGGCTGTTTAAAATTCGTCATGTATGATTTGATCAAGGCAGACGTTAAAAGTGGTGTATGGAAGCCTTTCTCTACGGGAACTATTTGACACATGTATCTTCTGACTGAAGAAAATTTTCAGCTTCAAACTATTATCAATTAGGTAAAGGTAATTTAATGGATTTGTACAATGCAGCTCTACACATGCCAAATAACAACTTACTCAGCAAATTGAAATGACCAACTGAAATTTTTTAGTTGATTTTCGAATATGTGTGGAAGTACATGCACTTTGAAATTTGTGACAGACTTTGTACGGTATATGTAAGTTTATTTAATTGTTTTGTACTCAAATTGAGTATTCTATAATAGGATCCGGAGTGACAAGCCTTTCTCTATTATACATATCAAAGTTAACCAGACATTTTGAGGGTCTGCGGAAAGTAACAATGAGGGTTCTTTATCGTACATATAACAACGCCTATTAGATTATCTGGACTTGGTCAAACCAATCTTAACTAAATTTCCCTGTATTGCATAGTACCGACGTTCAACATACAATATATTTTGATAAGTGTTATAACTTGGAGAATATCATAATATTAATCATCAATAGTGGTATCATAATATTGATCATCAATAGTAGTTTCAATTATTTCAAGTGCGTAACACTAATTCATTCTCACTCTCTATATTCTGGAACGTTAATATAAAATGCACATTGAAAATGAGTTCTAATTGTTATAGTCGAAATTCTTCCATTTTCACTGTTGAAATATGAACTTTTGAAGACCCCAGAGGCATTGTTGTAAAATTCAGACAGTTTCATCTTCACTGTAGAGTGCATTAGTGTATTTCAATGTTTGCATCCCGACACGATGACAAGTTTTCTAAACTCTAAACGCAGTTTGTTGTCAAACATTACAAATATAAAAGGGTGTACAACGTATGATAAAATATACATCCTTCTCATAATCAGATAATAGTTGACAAACGATGGTGACATTTCATGTTGGAGCTTAGCATTAATGGATTGTCTTGTGATGCATACTAAAGGCGGTACGTAAAACACTACTATTAAAACTAAAATAATAAAGAACATTATCATTGTCTTTAGATAAGAATTTGGATTATTTGTCGACATTCCCACTCTCTCTTTGTTCAAATCACCTCTGATACGTTTGTTTGCATGAAATCCTCTCATTTTCAACCGGTGGTGTTGTCTGTATAGTTTTCTTATTACAATTATATACAGAGTAGTTGTTACTATAAATGTGAGCGTTATTAGCCCCAAAATCGCTTGAAAAATTTGGTTGTGCTTTTGAGACTCATCAGGGAGTATAGAACACATATATCCAGTCACATTCGAATATATTGGATGATTCACACTGACCAAGCCTTTAACAAAGAGGTTAGGAATATAAATCAAAAGAGAAATCATGAAGCAGCACGCAACAGAAAATCGCATCCAGAATACGTTCATTTGACGTTGTAATGGTCGACAGATTTTCTGGTATCTCTGTATAGCGATTAGACATAAGAGGAATATAACAGTTGTAGAAAATACACTTGTCCCATAATGTAACACTTTACACAACACATCTCCTGGAAACATTACATATCTCAAGTTCAACAACAGATTCAAGGTACATGATACAAGAAGTGCAGCAAGTTCTGTACAGGCGATGAGTGGGATAAAGAATCTACCCGTTGTACGTGTTTTCATTCGAAAATAGTAGATGTAAATTACCAAACCATTTCCTGGAATTCCTGCAGCTAAGGTGATAAGCAGCAAAACTGTGTGGGGTTCGACAAGCGCCTGGTAGTCTTTATTCCATGAATTCAGTTGTTCACCATGGTTATAATCAATCGAGTATGAAAAATTCGTCATCATTGTTGTTGATTTCAAAAACAACTTTCTAGGCAACCTAAAGAGCATGCACTCCTTTCCAACTATAATGCAAAACTGTCCCTTTCGTTTTTGCGATTTATAGCAAAAGGTAAGGAAATATTTGGAAAAAGGTTTTATTGGTAAACACTCAATTACTTCTCACTTTAACTTTGTATGAAATATATTATCCCGGAAGAAGGCACAGTATTGGACTGTTTTGTTACGGCTCAATCACTTGTTTCGTTAATTGGTTCAAATGTACATAAAATGATGGATCGTTGCAATTGACGTTCAATATTCACGTCAAATTTCTAACATTAAACAAAATTGTTGAAACCCTTGCAACATCAACTTATTTGTCAGTATTCTTCGTCCGTTGCATGAAAGGTGAAGATAACGAACAGTGATAAATTTCATAACTCTTATAACCAAAACAAAATTGATAGTTGGACAAACACGGACTCCTGGACACACCATAGGTGGGATCAGGTGTCTAGGAGGAGTAAGCATCCCTTGTCAATCGGTCACATCCGCCGTGAGCCCTATGTCCTGATCAGGTACACGGAGTTATCTCTAGTCAAAATCAGTGTGAAACGCGGCAGACAGCATTTCACCCAATGATAGGTTGTATTGGCAAACTAATCGTTATAACGACCATAGAATTTGCGAAATGCTGATTTTAATCGAGACTGTTGAAACCCCTGAACTTCTTTGTCAGTAGCTTATCTCGATTTAAAAACTGACCATACGCAGAACAAGCTCTTGCGTATCGAATCAGTTGAGAGATATAAACACCATATCCATGTGATAATGGAAGATTGCTACATAAATATGGGAAGTTGACGATGGATATGCTGAGAACATCCCGTTTGTCATACAGTTGAGTTGTCAGTTTGCCGTTGATGTCTACTTTCAATAAAATGTTTAAGTATGACTCAGAAGTGGACGACTCTGTGGTGTATTCTATTTCGAGCTCACGGGGGTATATCAAATTGACATATGAATGAAAGTTATCATTGTTGAGAGACAAAACGTTTTCGATATATCTAAATGTGAAATGAGATTTTTTTTCTTGACACGTAGAAGTTTTTTTAAAAATATAAATTCTGCTTCATATGAATATAAAAATAGGTCAACTAACAAAGGAATGCAATTCGTGTCCATGGGAATTCCATGATATGATCAGGTTTTTTTTATACGGATTGACTAGGGTTTTACGCAATTTTGGCAATATTTCAGTCATTTTACGGCGGTTAACCAGTTGAAATATATTTGGTTGTTAGTGTTTCAGGGAAACTCAAACATATGAGCCCTTTAAACGGAGTAATCCGTAGTCAGAATCAAAGGCATTAAGCGCCGAGCACAGGTCTATATTTTGCAGCCTTTCACCGCCAATGGTGACATCTTCATGTTAGTGAAAAATTCTTGAGTGGGATGTTAAATAATAGACAACCAACTAATCTTATAAGTTAAGATTCATTTAAGGTAACTCCCTACTTACATTTGTATTTGATAAACGTATAGATGGAGTACTTATTTCCATTCAGAAGATTTAAAACTAATTAGCATCTAAAATATAAAAGGCATCATTTTTATATGCGAGACATTCATATATAGAATCATATATTATATAAACATCATGCCGTGGGGATCCGGGTTAGAATAGGTCCTCAGTACCCCTTGCTTGTAGTAAGAGGTGACTAAATGGGACGGTCTTTCGGATGAGACCGCAAAAACCAAGGCCCCGTGTCGCAGCAGGTGTGGCACGATAAAGATCCCTCCCTGTTCAATGGCCATAAGCGTCGAACATATGCCTAAATTTGCAGCCCTTCAGCGGCAGTGGTGACGTCTCCATATGAGTGAAATATTCTCGAGAGGGACGTAAAACAATATTCAATTAATAAAACTTTTAAAATGTTCACCCTCAAACACAAGAGGCCATTATCGAGATGATCACCACTCCAGAACAACCAAAGTACTACTTGCCTTTTCCTGTAAAATTTTGTTTATTACATGTATCTTCGGTATCAAAATTAGAGTAGGAACTACCCAATTGTTTTCATTTGACCAGCATTAATTAAATGCATCTATGCCTTCAGTACCTGGATACCAATATTTAGATTAAATTTGGCACATTTGTTACTGTAATGAGTGGCGAATCTATCCACGGTGTGCTATTTGTCATAACATTGATAAACATTGTCACTTACCTCCCAATCATCTCTGTCAGTAATTCGACTTAGATAATCGGCTTTTTTATTTTCATTTCTTGGTTTCCATAACCCATGAATTGTTATGTCATATTTTGAACAATATCGCATGCTATACTATGCAAATAGAGTTTTTGCTGCCAATATGTAAAATGTTTGATACATTTTTGTTATCAAATATAACTCTGACTCTCTCACTCTTCAAACAAGATATGTTACTTTTCAGAACTCTATTCACGGCTTCCAATTCACGCCATGTAGAACTATGCTGACTCTCATGTAAAGCCCAACTACCATATACATGCCCCAAACACTCTATTTCATGATTGGGCGAAAAAATGTCTATGTACCCTCCACAGTCTACATCTGATGCATCACACACGATGTCAAAATTGCATACACATGATGCGTCCAAACTTTCAAATCCACAACCTTTTTCATTTAAAGCATACACATTTTCCCGCCAAAACTGCAAGAATTGTAAAGCAAGTGCAGAGAGTTTTACAACTGAATCCCAACTAGCTTTTTGCAAAATGCATTCATACAAACCTCTAGCTTTGAATCTTGCCATATCCCCAAATACTGCTTTCATGGAAAAGATATTACCCGCAATTTTGTCCAAAACATTTGCGTTAAAATATACTTTGTCTTTCTGAACATCCTGGTGAATAACATCCAACTGATTTTTAAAGGGTTTTATTCTGTCTTCACTGACCGAAATCTGACCTTCTTTAGTGTTCCAATATAAACCTAGCCAAGCCCTCTCTTGATTTGGACTTCATTTACACTTTTCATTTGCAAATAAAAATCAAAGAGGTTGAAATTGATTTTTTTTTATAACCATGCTAACTTCATTTGCTTCTTCAAATGAAAAACCGACTCCTATTTCATCATCTAAGAATGTAATAAGTCTAGCTCCCTTTGATCTAAATTCTTTTAAAAGGGACAGCAATACTTTACTAAATACATCCCGCAGTTGATGAACCAAAAGGAAGCACATTGAAATCATAATTAAAAAATTGCCCTTTGTTTTGCCACAAAAAAACCCACTCAAATACTGTCTATGTTCTTCAAAAATCTCAATATGATAATATGCTGATTTTAAATCAAATGTAAACATGAAATCACCCTTTTTAAATATTTCTCTAGCAACACTAGCATCTTCATACCTGTATATAAATGAGGATTTATATGTCCACAATCCAAAACCAAACGTGGCTTACCATTGCTGTTGTAGGCTACCGTCAATGGGTTTACGACTTTTGGTTTGCATGTAACATATGAAATACAACCTTTTTCCAATAGTTTTTCTAATTATGTCTGTACAAACGATGGATTTTTTAAAGCTGATTTGTTATGATGTAACACAACAGACCCCGATTCTGTTTTGAATGGACTTTTATAAACTGATTTGATCACCGGAATGACGCTACTATACGACCCAGTTTTTCCCCATTCACCTAAGTTTGATCTTAAACATCCGATTGGCGTAGTGACGTTTGTAAGGTTTTGAAAAACTATTCACTTATCTTATTCTCTTCTTTTCTGGTACAGTCGCGACTCCACTGCCCTCTAGCCACACAATCGAAACATCTACCCGGTCTGCTTGAAGAAGACTGGTCCTTGTCGTCTGTCTCCATGCGTGTCGCCTCAGGTTTCTTAAAATATGACGTGAATCGGTGGGATTTTCTCGAGCTTCTGGACGTGTTTCACTCCTTCCTCTCAGCTCTCATCTGAGATCTGTACATTTTCTTTTCGTGGTCAGAATCTTCAGCAATAGGATTAGATTCGTACTCTTTCACCACTTTCTAATCTAACTGAGACGAATCTGCCAATTTGATAATTTTCTGTCTATTTTTCACGAGCTCCATACCTTCGTTAATGCTGACCTTTGCGGATTATACACTCTCGTTTGTGATGCTAGCTGATTCTAGATAATCCCTGGCTTATTGAGTTTTGTCAAAACCCTTGGCTGATGCTTAAATTGATTGTCGTTCCTGTCTTTTCGGAAAGAGTAATGCTCGTTCAGGTTTTCTTCAATTTTGTTAATCTGCGATTTTGATATTTGGACAATATTTTGCTGAAACGTTGAAAGCTTGGAGTTCATCATGCTCTGTAAGCTGTTTACTAACTCCTTTTGTTGCCTATTCACCTCTGTCGCTACAGCATTATGTGAAAACTCCAAATTATCGGCGTTCATCTCTCATAAAAAAAAACTTGACTTGCTCAAGAAAAGCGTGTGCTAGAAAGTGGCAATACAGCTCCGAGATTCTCAATCGAACACGTAATAATAATATACTTAACTCTCATTGGTCATTGTTATGTAAACTTTGAAAATAACCCCACGAAACTTACACAATTGAAATTCTAAACATGTTGTTCGGACAAATATTTCTCGCTATACGGTCATAACGCGAGAAATTACAAAACTATCGGAAAAGACTCCAATAAAATGTATGTTCGTATAATACATAAATCTAATCAAGAATGTACTCGCGTGGTAATTTTACCGCGAATAGGTCACCATACTTTTTAAAGTCGTAAATAATGATGATAATAATAATATTTATATAGCGCCCTATATGACTATAAATAACCACTCTAACGCGCTGCACACAATAAAAATGATACAGCATGTTATAAAAGTAGCAAAAGGAAACAAGAGGTACTGTGAGCAATGCTCACTAAGAATACCCCCCGCTTACCCCAATCTCCCAAAGGGTGTTGGTAATAGGTATAAACTACCTCTTTTCTGAGTGTAAAAAAGAAATGGCATGACAAACAGAACCATATTGCTACTTCGATGTCCAGTGCGCTTGACCTTTGACCTTTTGACCCCAAAATCAATAGGAAACATTTTCATCCCATGGGTAATCCATATGTATGATATGGTGACTGTAGGTGGAAAGGATAACGCTTTAGAGCCCGGAAACCATATTGCTACTTCAATGTCCAGTGCGCTTGACCTTTGGACCCCAAAATCGATAGGGAACATCTTCATCCCATGGGTAGTCCATATGTATGATATGGTGACTGTAGGTGGAAAGGATAACGCTCTAGAGCCCGGAAACCATATTGCTACTTCGATGTCCAGTGTGCTTGACCTTTGACCTTTTGACCCCAAAATCGATAGGGAACATCTTCATCCCATGGGTAGTCTATATGTATGATATGGTGACGGTAGGTGGAAAGGATAACGCTTTAGAGCCCGGAAACCATATTGCTACTTCGATGTCCAGTGCGCTTGACCTTTGACCTTTTGACCCCAAAATCGATAGGGAACATCTTCATCCCATGGGTAGTCCATATATATGATATGGTGACGGTAGGTGGAAAGGATAATGCTTTAGAGCCCGGAAACCATTGCGTCTACAGACGGACGGACAGACAGACAGACGGACAACCCGATTCCAGTATACCCCCCCCCCCCCCAACTTGTTGCGGGGGGTATAATTATAATAGAATTAAGACAGATAATATCAAAACAACGCTAGAAAAACATCAATAATGTGAAGTAAAATTACTAAAATATAAAACATGATATGCATGGGGAAAAAAAGTCCAATGCCGAACAATCAAATGAAATAAAATACAATAGTTGAAATGGATATACAATTATACACTTGAAAAAGTCATGTTAAAATGATGGTAAAGAAACCATAAAGATTTAACCACCTATAATACTATCGCATATCCACGCTGGTCTTGGATATGCGCATTTATCTCCGTAACTGTATCCTCGTCAGTTTTTACTAAAAGGGAAAGGGGGGGGATCTTATTTATTCCGGGAAATTTAATTCTGCAATAGTCTAATATATATTGACACGTACACGTCACGTCCTTTCTGGAACATTCTTCCAAACGGCGTGGTCATCAATTTGGTGCAGCATCAATTCTATACATATCACTTTAAAATCCCACCACTCCCATCCCCTTTTTCTGTGCACCATACTGCTGCTTGTTTTTGGTTCTTTTTCAGGTTGATCTACCGTTCCAAGTCCTATATTCGTCGCGGTACTTTTTGGTATGCGTTTCGGCGCACCCCAACTCAAATGGAGGAGTGCACCCAATATTCTGCAGCTTCATGCCATGAACTTGAAAATTTGCAGTATTGATTGATGATTGAATTGTTGTTGACATTGAATTTTCGGACTATTGATTGATTGATTTAATATCTTAATTCTTGTATTATTGATTGATTTATTGTATTTGCATTTGGTGACGTTGTTCACTTTCGTTTACCCAGTGCGCAATTCGCCCATCTGGGGCCGTCACATTTGATTGATTGATTGATTGTTGAGGGGGCGGCTCTGTGGTAGCCCCCAACCATCACCGCGGCCAAGAGCGCCAAAACAAATAAATACCGTTCATTATTATAGTGGTTGTACAGTGTTATTTTTGGACAGGAATCGATGATAATAATATGCCAGTCTAAAAAGACGTTTTTAAAAGTGTTCAAATTCTGACAACGGCGGGGGGTATCAGGCAGAGAGTTCCAGAGTGTAGCTGCTGCCACATCCAAGAGCCTGTTTCCATATGTGGAGGTTCGACATCTAGGTCTAACTAATGTAAAACCTATACGGTACCAATTTTGATGCACCAGATGCGCATTTCGACAAATAATGTCTCTTCAATGATGCTCAACCTAAATTTTTTAAATCCGAAATAACAGTAAACTTGTAGGCCCTAAGAGCTATTTCAGGGGAAAATAGAGTGCCAAAAAAGTAGAGTCAAATTCGTCTAAGGATAAGAGCTATGCATGAGGGAGATAATCCTTAATTTTGAAATGAATTTCTAAATTTTATCACAGCAATTAAATATACATCCGTATTTTCAAGCTAGTAACGAATTACTTAGCTACTGGGCTGTACAGACCCTCGGGGACTAACAGTCCACCAGCAGAGGCCTCGATCCAGGGGTCATATGTCAGTGAATTTTCAGATCTTAGGGAACGATTTGGTTGGTAAACAGTGATCACCTCCTCCAAGTATTTTGGTGCCATCTTCTGAATCACCTTATATGCGTAGAGGATAATTTTGTATTGGCTGCGGCTGTCAATAGGAAGCCAATGTGAAGAAACCAGCACTGGAGTTATGTGATCACATCTTTTGGTACGAGTGATGATTCGTGTTGCCATATTCTGTATCCGCTGCAGTTTTGTCAAGTCGGTTGTGTTAATACCGAAAAGAAGAGTATTGGCGTAGTCGAGTCGAGATGTCTCGAGGGCACATACTAGGGTCTTGCACGCATCTTCTGTGATGAGCGACTGTATTCGTCCGATGTTACGTAGTTGATGATAGCAAGCACGAGACACAGATGAGATTTGCTTTTGCATGCTAAGTGTCTTATCAAACCATACAACTACTAGGTTTTTCACAAACGGTGTCTCACTGATAATAGTATCGGCAAAGTTCAGATGGTACGATGGTGAGTCAGTGACTATGGTTTTCGGTGAAAAAACAATGAACTCTGTTTTGTCCTGATTTAATTTTAGCATGTTAGCGGACATCCACATCTTTATTTCGTCCACACAAGCCTCAAGGCGGCTTGCGGTAATTTGCCAGTCATGTTTAGGTTTGAAGACTAGGTAGGCTTGTGTGTCATCTGCATAACAGTGATGTAAACTATTGTTTTTACGACATATTCCACCCATAGGTTTGGAGAAAATGGCATAGAGCCGAGGTCCTTGGACAGATCCTTGTGGCACGCCGCAATTGAGACGGAAATCATCGGAGAAGGTAGATCCTATGGCCACATTTTGGGTCCTTATCTTCGAGCTCGCGTTTGTTTACAATCCCAACGTCATCATGAATGCCGTAAAATGATAAAACAAGTGAAAAATTGTCAAGTTTTAATTAATTTTTGTTAGTTTATTAACATTACTAACAAACAAAAACACATATTAATGTTCTACTGTGTGCATACAAAATAAAACACACACATTCCCATCCTATTCTGATAAGACGTCTTGAGTTTGCTTTTGGTATTTCTGGCTCGGTCCTTAATTGGATTAAGTCATATCTCTCAGAGACGAGCACTGTACGATGTCGCATTTAGTCTATTCTAAAGCAGTCCAAAAACATACAAAGGCGATTCGTTAAAAGTAAAACGGGCAGTTATAGATCAGGCTGCATCCGATATTCTCACAAGTGAGTGGCAGACAAGCCAGCTCAACCACACACTTGCACATTTTGACACCGTACAGTACTGTATAGAGTGTCAGACGAGAGCGGAGAATGGTCTCACTCGAGAATTTTTCACTCATATGGAGACGTCACCAAGACCGTTTAGGCATATGCTCGGCGCTTACGGCCATTGAGGAGTGAGGGTTCTTTAGTGTGCCACACCTACTGTGGCACGGGTCATCCGTTTTTTAAGGTCATCTCCGAGGACCCGTGACATTCACTTCTGGCGATGGAACTATCACTACCTGTTTCTTAACGACTTAGGTGTGTCGCGGTCGGGATTCGAACCCCGGGCCTTCCGCATGCGGGGCGAACGCTCTAACCTCTCGGCCACCGCGGCGAGAATGGAAGAATGTTAGCGATGTAGTACCCATACCAGAGGTTGCTGATATAGTGTTGAATGAATTTGTAAGTTTTTCAATATACAAGACATTTTTTATGAAAATAAAATCAACAAACTAAGTATATCTGTACCAAAATTGATCTGCGATCTTCCCTATCCCGCTCAGTCGGTCGTAAGAGAATCTCGCTCCTAACGTTCAATGTATCATTATTGAAGCATCATTTTGATTAAAAAGTGTACTCTATATCATTGTTTTAAAAAATCGTAAACGTATGAAAGGTGAAGATAACGAACAGTGACCAATCTCATAACTCCTACAAGCAATACAAAATAGATAGTTGGGTAAACACGGATCCCTGGACACACCAGAGATGGAATCAGGTACCTAGGAGGAGTGAGCATCCCCTGTCAATACAGTGAATTTAATTCATAAAAAAAAGAATTCAAAGGGAAAAGGGGTTTTTCCCATCTAGAGAATTATGGTGCGCCGTTCGTGTACAAATTAGTTAAAACAAAAGATAATTTTGTTGACTATTTATACATGTATATATATATCATATGTTTCTATTGGGATACAAGATCGATAATTTGTTTCTGATCAGTTCTGGAAAATTGAATTATTTTATCTCGTTTTTAAATATTCCTTCAAGGTGTGATGTTAAAATTTGTTTATAGGGTATTGAAAATGCACATTTAAAAAAAATCCTGATTAGAATTTCAGCATATATTTCATAAACATTCATTTATGCACATTCAAATTCATATATAACATTTTGCATAAGAAATTCTTTTAGCATAACAATTTGTGGAGCAAGGCATTAACAAATAATCCCTGGCTAGACAAAAATTGGAGTTAGTTGAAGTTGGTGTATTAGCAGTCTGGTGGTAAACCTATTAGTATATTCTATTCTATTGTTAAGAATTTACAGTATTGATAGAAATTGAGTTACAATATTTGCTTTTTAGCTACATCCATTTGGTAACCACAGTGAGAGGGATGAGTCGTGATATCATCATATGAGGAACCATACCAGGAAGTGCAGATTTTTTCCTCATAGTCACATGGAAGTTGACTGTTACAACTGGTTTCTGGATAATAACTCACGTACTAACCAAATTTGGACATATGGATACGTACAAAGAAGGGAAGATGCCTATCAATTTGGGGGTCAGAATTGATTTTTTGTAGAATTGGTGATATATTTTATGTAAAAGTTTTTTATTATGCTTACTTTTCATAAAATAAAAGAAAGTCAAGATTATTCTGTCCTTAATATTTGTTTTATAGTGTGTTCCTTGAGAAAATTGGTGATTTTCCAGAAAAATTCAGTTTCAGCCAAGGGACAACTTTGAAGGACTGTAATTCTTTAAATTCCGCACTAACATACTCTTTTTTATGTTTTAAATGTCGTTCTGATAAAGATGTATCACTTAAAATGGTTTATCCAAAAAGTTTGATACTTTTGAAAATATTCAAACCAGGAGAGAACATCCTTAAATCATTGATTTTACAAAGTTTGATGACGTCACGGGAGGGTGAGATTACTTTAATGTGGAATGATATCAGAATTGTTTTGGAAACAAATGATGCCTTTCTTTTGTTTATGTCGATATTAAAATTGTCATCACTGTCTTTGTTAGTTATATTTAGATATCCAGTGACCACAGTACCCATCTACACCTACTAAATATATTTAATCCATTTCTAATCAAAACCAACTCTTTTAGACGACACACCAAATTGATTGTGAATAATACTTCCTTTCCATAAATGTTAATATTTTACAATGAAATCATCTTCTCAATGAGGTTTTTGTAGACAAATAATGTAAAAAAAAAAAAAAAAATTTTTTTTAATTAAAAACATAACCAATTTTCATATATTCAACTTAATTACTTATATTACACAATTCAATGCAATTCCATGAACCATTTTACCATAACTGCGATTAAGGAAAAGATTCTAATGTTTTGTTTATTCTATTTTGAGTTGCTTTTCCTTGTATAATAACAATTTTATTCCGTGTTTTCAAAAATCTCTCTATATTAAAACCACTCTCCTTCCGCTCTTGAATTGTGCTTTCACGATCCTGAGAGGCATTTTCATTGATAGGTATATCCACCTTTTTCCTTTTCTTTCACACCAAGAAGTTGATTTTCCGTCATTGTTTTATTTTGTTTCTGCATCAATAAGTGATTCATCCATTTCCTTCCTTGTGTTTTCCGCTTCCATTTTCCTCAACTATTCTGCTTCCTTGCTTGATTTTCCCACTAAAACGTTATCAATTTCAACCTCAAACACTCCCCATTCATCATTAAATCAGTTGTAATCACTCATGCGACAATGACATTAATGCCCATCCTCCACAATGCTCACACAGTTGAGTTTTATAAAAGTAGTAGGGAAGACATTATTTTGTGCAGGCAGACATATAGTGACACTTTGGAAAAAATTATGCAGACATATTGTGCAGGCGGACATATAGGGACTCAACAGGCCTACTTATTTTACACTTTAAGGACACACATCATGTTTTCAAAGTATACAAAATTACATGCATTTTGTCTTCTTTATGCTTATAGTAATTAATTCTAATAGTTCGTTCGCCGAAATATTGCGATAATTAACCATAATACAGACTTAAATCTAAGCCCCGATTTCAAAAAAGCCGAGTTAATTAGTTAGGTAGTCACGCTATTTGTATGCACTGGTAGCGAAACAGACTGTTGGAAGACCTAATCACCAAAGACTACGAAGATATTGTCAATGAAGAACTCCAGCATATTTTTAATTTCAACTTCAGAGTACCTGTTCGTTGAATCAGTGGTGTTTAACAAAGTATTTCTTTGTATAACTGATAACTAAACATGAATATTTTCGTTTTCCAATTTTACAGAAGAAGCAACTGTCTATGATGTCAAAAAGTCTAGTCTTTAATTTCTCGTGAGGAATGGTCGTGTGAAGTCATACGTTTTCATGTTGATTTGAGAAAAGCTTTGCTATTTCAAGTTTCCTAAAAGTTCTTCACAATTTTTCATATAATCCACATTTGATTTACACTACTTCTGACATATGTGGTGCAGTATGATTGAAGTTCAATTAGCCATGGTAAAAATCACTAATTGAAAAAAGATCAAATATCTTGACCAGAATCCCAAAGAAAGACTAGAATTTTTAAAATCATAGACAAAGATGGAAAACGGAAACATTCATATCTAGTGATCAATCATCCTAAAAATTACTTCGTTAAACACCACTCTGAATCCACGCACAAGTATTCTGAATTTGAATTAAAAATATGCTAGAGTTCCTCATTGACAATATCTTTGTGTCAGAATTCCCATGGGCACGAATTCTGCTCCTTTGTTAGCTGACCACTTTTTATATTCATATGAAACAGAATTTATTCAGAAACTTCTACGTGAGAAGAAATAATCTCTTGCTGTGGCCTTCAATTCGATATTTAGATATATTGAAGACATTTTACATTTACCTATTAACAATATGATGATTTGATATATCCCTGTGAGCTCGAAATAAAAGACACCACAGAGTCATCCACTTCTGCTTCATACTTAGATATTCTATTGAAAGTAGATATTAACAGCAAACTAACAACTCAACTTTAAGAAAAACGGGATGATTCCTGCTTCTCCATCGTCAACCTCCCATATTTATGTAGCAATATTCCATTATCGCCTGCAACAAATAGATGGTACAGGGGTTTCAACAGTCTCGTTTAAAGTCAGCATTTCGCAAATGTTATAGTCGTTATAGGGATCTATTTTGTCAATACAACCTATCATTGGGTCAAATGCTGTCTGATGTATTCCATACCGATTGTTAAACCGTTCGAGGCACCCTGATTTTGAGTACGGATCACTCCGATTGCCTGATCAAGATATAGGGCTTACGGCGGGTGTGACCGGTCGATAGGGGATGCTTACTCCTCCTAGGCACCTGATCCCACCTCTGATGTGTTCAGGGGTCTGCGTTTGCCCGACTATTTATTTTGTATTGCTTGTTGGATTTATGAGATTGATCACTGTTCGTTATCTTCACCCTTCATGCAGTAGAAGCAACATGTTGCTAACATCCTAAACACGCTAAAGGTGTTGGTATGTATAACCACGGTCAATTTGCCACGTTCAGGGTTGTTGATAAATTTCAGAAATATCTGTCCTGACCATAATTCTAAATTCAACTCACAAAAGATAAGGCAACATGCAGTTCTCAGAGTATGGAAATTATAAATAGAGCATCATAAATTTGTGAAACGTTTAGTCCAAACTCATTTGACCATTATCAAGTTCATGTAACATTGCAGATTAAGGAGGATACTACATCGTTGTAATGACTGACTTCCTTTTAAAACATAAAAAATATGAATATCAGCATTAATTGTATATTCCATTTAACCTTGATTGTCAAGGTAGGTACATGCTGCTCAGTTGGTTAACGTGTCGGCCGTTGCTCCGTAGATCGCGGGTTAGAATCCAGTAGGAGTTTAGATTGCTGTTACAAAATTTAAAAATTCATTTCAAAATTAAGGATCATCTCCCTCACGCATAGCTCTTATCCTTAGATGAATTTGACTCCACTTTTTTTGGCACACTGTTTTACCCTATAATAGCTCTAAAACCTCATTGTTGTTTCGGATTTCAAACATTTCGGTTGAGCATCACTGAAGAGACATTATTTGTCGAAATGCGCATCTGGTGCATCAAAATTGGTATCGTATAAGTTTTACATTATGACCCCTGGGTCGAGGCCTCTGCTGATGGATTGTTAGTCCCCGAGGGTCTCTAAAGCTCAGTAGCTAAGTACTTCGTTACTAGCTTGAAAATACGGATGTATATTTAATTACTGTTATAAAATTTAGAAATTTATTTCAAAATTAAGGATTATCTCCCTCCTGCATAGCTAATTTGACTCCACTTTTTTGGGCACACTGTTTTCCCCTATAATAGCTCTAAAACTTCATTGTTATTTCGGATTTCAAACATTTCGGTTGAGCATCACTGAAGAGACATTATTTGTCGAAATGCGCATCTGGTGTATCAAAATTGGTACCTTATAAGTTTTACATTTCTACTAAAACTGCATGTTTTTGAATAAATAAGATAAATTTGAAAGTTTTCAATTTCAAAATAGTATTGTACATATCCTCCACTTTTCATCAACATCATCTTTTCCTGGTGCGTTGTTCTTCCCGAAACAAATTTATCTAACAGAAGTGATACGTTAACTAGAAAGTCCCCAATCTTAGATTGGCAAAATGCACACAGTTCATGATATCCATCGTTTATCCTTTGAGTAATGTTTTATTGTCCCTTTATGAGGTCAAATGGTTGTACAAGATTGTCGCTAATTACTATTAGATAATTAAAAGTTGCTACTTTGTACTAAGGTTCACTTACTGTCGTCTGCGCGGTTTATTGGTGAGTGCACATAATACACTACTAACTATATGCATAACAAAACTTAGTAGTACTTAAGACTATAAGGAGACTTTCGCCCTAAGTGGTCACTATTCCTAGACCATGTATTGGCAGATATGCCTGTTTGGAATTTCCGTTTTCAATTTAGTTTCAAATCACATAACGGGTAAGTAGTAACTTTCTCTTTCTTGCACTTCGGTAATGGGTCTCAAAACAATTCTGATAAATTATAACACCATTTGATAAATGTTCTCCGAATGCAATGCTTGTTAACACGAGTTATCTATCCTTGTCCGATTCTTACAGAGGGTGCTTAAAGCAGCGTAACCGATACTGTCTGTTTCCGTGGTCATTAATTAATGGAATAAAATATTGAAATGCAGTTTAAATCATTGTACACTGTTCTATTAATTAATACATCGGGTTTTTTTCTGTCTTGATACACTGCACCAACAATACCGGAATAAACTAGTCTCCCCTTCTGTCTAGCTCTTGGTGTATATACAGTAACAGGTATGATGACGTATTTTTAAAAACTAAGTAAGTATTTGATGACTATTAAACATTAATATGGTCTCTGTACTTCTGTATTGAATATGATTTGTGGGATAACACTATACTCAAATCATTAGACATTCTATTGTTGAATAAAGTATAGCAGTAGCTTACCAATGATCGTATTCAATGATGTGTGAATGATTTTGCTAACCGAAATGGAAAATGTTATCATGAATCACTTGTAAAAAGTACTCCACATTTACATGTTTGTTTTCTAAAATCATCAGAACACGACTGTGACTTAAGATATTTACTATCATTATTATTTATATTTTATTTTTCCTTAAAAGGAGAAAGCATATTTGTCGTCGTACAATTCAGCTGCTTCTGTATAACTGTATATATTGGAATTCCAACGCTAGAGGTATAACAGCTTTCAATACGGGGCGTTGTCTTCATAATGGCATCCACCGCGCAAACCCGTTAATCCATCATGTAACCCGTGCAATACACAGTTACCAATGTAAATCATCCGTGTTTGTTGTACTACATGAGATTACCAATGATGAATTATGTTTACATGACAGACGGCCATTCATTTCCGCGCTAATCACTGTAAACCTCAGATTTCAAACATGGTCACTAATTAATCTACAAATATACGTGAAAGCTGTCTACAATGTCCAATGAACGTCGATATATACAAGCCTCAGACCGAATATTTATCAGATAAAATCAATTTAATCAACATGTAATATTCTGTGGCAATCTTTCACGACATTGATTTATCGTTTGATATTACTCTTCCATTCAGGCATATTAGAGAAGAATATGCAAAAGGCGGAAATTTACATAGTATGTTTTGTTGTTTCATAGAGATAGTGCCCATCTTTCCATTGTCTGATAGTGTTACACTTATCTATATTTGGCGTTTTGTTTTGACTAATTAGAAGTTTTAAAAAAGAATTTCTCTACAATTATATTGATATGAAATATATATATACTTGTGCAATTAAAGCAAATATGGTTATATTAAAATATACTGACAAACTCACAAAAATCGGTTTCTGTATATGAACTTTGTTTCTTCACTACAGTTGTTTTCAGGTCTCTGTGTTTGCCCTGCGTTAAATTTTGTATTCTTTATAGGATGTTTTAGATTCATAAATGTTCGTTATTTTCACCGTTTTGATAATTGTGTTTATATTCGTTCTTTAACGTCTCCGTATGAGTAAAAACTTCCCGAGAGGGACGTTAACCAAGATATAATCAATCAACGTTCTTTAAAAAAATTGAGAATATTTTAATATCTCTCTAGAAATGATATTAAGCTTTCGTACACTATTCACTGATCTCGTTGACCAAGAAAAAGGTCAGCAAGTGCAAATTATTCACATATGTAATGTGATATCAATACAGAATATGAAAATATGGCAAGGAAAATATGTGCATGACTTCAGAACACAATGAAATCTACTAGTAATACCTGTATCGCTTTTGCACAACAGTTAGCAGTCTTGTTATTTTGTATCCTAAGGCATCATAGCTACATTATCTGCAGGGATTTTAGTGTATTGCCAACAGCAGTCCAATGTAGACACGACTTTACATACGTAAATCTAATACAATAACTGACAACGTAACACGTATAAACTTACTAATTACTGCATGTTCCAAGATGTGTTATCACGTGGATATTAAAAATTATGCTTTTGAACTATTTGACTGTATATATACATGTAAGTGCATCATTCATTTCTTCGCCGTGAATAAAACGTTTTTATTTTACTTTATAGAAGCCCAACGGTTCAGAATATCAAACATACGAAATCCGCATCCTGTTCCTGCATTTAGATATAACCCGCATCATGACATAGGACATAACCCTAACAGGTTCTCTCATAGTCAAGGATTTGTTCCAAACAGACAAGATTCGTCGAGGGAAATATTTCAAACACACGCAGGTCAGAGAATTTCCCCCGTTCCACATAATGCCAGAAGACAATCAGTATTCCGATTTCAGGGTAGAGGTATTAGGCAGCAAGGCAATAACAAACATCATTTCAATACCGGAGACATTATTAAAAAGCCTACGTCTTCATTAACAGAAAGAGTTGCGAATCAAGCAAAATCCCGAACATCATTCCATGTAACTCCACATAAAATTTCAAAACCGCAGTTCAGTTTTCTTTCAGCAATGACCAACGATTTCCAATCAAAAAACATTGTCAAGCCACCTCAACAAAATATTGCACATTCACCCACGAGAAAATGGACGCTCATTAAACCAAAGTTCTCCAGTGATGAAATATCTGAACCAGCATATTTCACTTCAGTACAAACCAGACGTCGTTTTCAACTAACATATGTCAATGGAAGACCTAGGGAAATGCACCAGCGAATATTTCCATCTCCATTGAAGAATACCAAGAGAGTTAAGTCTGAAAAACGAACATTAGCGTCCCCCTTAGTTCCGAATATGCGACCAGAAAATCTTGTCATTGCCAATGTTCAGGTTCCATCAGACCTAGTCAAGAGTGATATTAGTCAACGAAACCCATTTGAAAATAAATCAAAATCAACACTTGTCCATGTCGTCAACAATGCTCCTCAGGTCGTAGCATCTCCTAAACCAGTAGTAACACTGGATAAGATCGCACTCCCAAAACAGCTACGAAAAAAGCCCAAAGCGAAAAAGACAAAATCAAGCATTCGTAAAATGAAAAACAAGAAAGGAAAACAAAAAGTCAAAAAGACAATAAAATCTAGAAAACCAAAAGTAGTGAAGAAAAGCAAGACTATTGTCCCCAAATTTAAAACAACTATAGAGATGAAAACAACACCAGCACCAGTTAAACCTGATTCTACTAGGACCAAAAAAGTAACGAAAACACCAATTACAACAGAAAAAAATGCAATCGATGACGACTTTCTCCTTCCACGAGGCGGATCTAGTGGATCTTGGGATATGGATCACGACTTTGCAAACTCCGGTTCGCAAGAGGTTACAGACTCCCTCGGTAGGGACCGCTTCCTCCCAGGCTGTCACTGTACGATGTTTTGTGGACGTGGGTACGACTTTGCAGGGTTTTGTGGAGTGTCATCAGCCGAATTCTTCCGTCCAAGACTATCCAAATGCTGTCCCCTCAGAAATGGTTCTGGGGGTAGAAGTCAACAAATGCCATTCTTTTTCGATGATTAGATAATTATGTTGTCCAAAGGCAGCATAAAATCTCAAATTGGGAGAACGGCTTAAAACATAATATGGTTTTAGGGAAAGAAAGAGTCACCTCTGCGATACACACCCCATACACAAACGTATAGTTTACTGACCTGTACAAACGTATAGTTTACTGACCTGTACAAACGTATAGTTTATTGACGTGTTAACATATCTTATCTTTCGTTTTAGAAAGCTCTAACGATAAGCTATTCTTTTTAAATAAAAAGAATTAATCATGAAGATATGAATACGCGCTCCCTTTCTCATATATTGAATGACACTCGCAGTAACAAGTCATTTGTTGAAGGAATGCCCATCAGTTACATGTACATGTTGTATATGAGATAATATACCTCGAGCCTCATCACACCCGCATATTGAATCGAGGCTCGCAATTACTCTAAAAAAACTGACAGTTACATTTTAATTATTTCAATTGCATTTTGAAAATAAACCCATGATGTACCCTTAAAATTTAATCCACATGTAGATAGAGTCCAGTGTATTCATACGCAGGGATTCGTCTATTTCAAAAGTTGAAAGCCTCAGTATCAGTTAGAAAGAATGTTAAGAAAAAGATCGGAGTGGATGTAAAAATATTTTATGGCATCTGCAAATCATCTGTTGTTACACATCATACACAAGATGGTATCTGGCAATGAACATTTGCCTTGTAACAGTGTGGAGCTCTTCAAATCATTAAAATTCATCCATCGAATTAGTCTTCATATTTTCACTAGTTATTTTCATATTTAATTAAGAAAATGTATGTACATGTAATACCGGAATTACTGTCTATATCCTTTTTGACGAGAGTTGTTATCCCTGGCTAAAACATTTTGTAAATGTTTACATCTTGGTCAAATAGAAAGAATCATTGAAATGGATTAGATGAAATAATTCCTGAAATGGGATCGATTCCTATATATTCGAAACGCAGTGTTGTTTTGAAATTGTGGAATTCTCAAAAGAGACAACAGCGTATAATAGGGAAAACTTAGTGCATGTAATAAACAGAAAATTTTGCATTATGTTGTTGGATATCGATTTCACGAACTGTATAAAAAAAATTCATATTTACAGGATGACATTTACAGATGTATACTAGTTAATAATGAAGATTACTACTACAATTAAAATCCTTTTATTTTGCATATTGTGTACTGAATTTAGATTGCATGTAATTGCATGTAATGTTTAGTCATAGAAATATGAGTGGATGTTTAATGGATCACACAGTATATAATTTTGCTTATCAGCAGTAAATAATATATACATCATTCATTATTGATTGGTTTTCTCTGTGTCCGACAGTTTACATGGTGTACTTCCTGTGGAAAATAGTTATTACTGCATAAAACTGGATCAATTACTAAGTATTAGTATCATCTAATTTCTTCTGTCAACATTAATGACTCTTGCGTGTTTAAGTGAACAGTGCCGATCTCTGTGTTTCAGTGATTAGAGTTTCGCTTTGTGACGGGAGAGGTTGTGTGTTCGAGTCACGCTTAATCAGATCAATCATTGTACACGTATATTGTTTAACGTCCTACTCGAAAACTTTTCACTCACATCGCCGGTGAAGGGCTGCAAAATTTAGGTCCCGTGTCACGACAGGCGTTGACATGATGGAGAACCCTAATGCTACAATCCTGAACGTCATGCCTAAGTCTAAATCTGTGGTTTTCGCATACATTTTGTGAAGATAAACAACTAACAAAACTAAAATTAAGGGGTTAGCCTCTGTATCTCCCATTCCCTAGATCTCTCTCAATTAGATTTGTACAGCATATAGTGCGTAAAAAATGAAACAGAAAATGTGTCTGCAATGTCTCTTGTATTCATATACTGCCTTCCTTTCTCTGCCTCCCGTGGGGATCCGGGTTAGAATAGGTTTTTAGAACATGTACTTCTTGCTTGTCGTAATCTTGAGACGACGACTAATATGGGGTCGTCCTTCGGATGAGACCGCAAAAACCAAGTTCCCGTGTCACAGCAGGTGTGGCCTGATAATGATCCCTCCCTGCTCAAAGGCCGTAAGCGCCGAGCATAGGCTTAAATTTTGCAGCCCATGACCGGTAATGGTGATGTCACCATAAGGGTGAAATATTCCCGAGCGGTACGTTAAACAATATACAACCAACCAACCTTTCTCCGTGATATAGATACGTAGAGAACTTAATCCTGTGTTTCTGAATGTAAGTGACACAATGAATGAGAGTGTGCGCACGCAGTTCAATAAAAGAGAGCTGTCAATCTTATGCTTCAAAGTAGTATAGCGTGATGCAAGAATTGCAAAAACTGTCAAAATTAATAACACAAAACTTTATGAATATTAATTTTGATGACGGTGCTTTCCCTGTTGCTAACACAATGATTCTGCCACTATGACTTCTTAAATCTCAATACTTGCTTCATTATTTCCATCACTGCGTCATGGCTAAGTCCTTCTTATTGTGTTTTCTTTTATTGCCAACATTTCCGTACCATCCTTTATGGGGGGAAACTTTTCTAATACACAAGTTGAGTCGTTCCAGAAGCCAATAAAACTGACACCATTTCAATTTATAGTTCAGATTTATCCCGGATGGCATTAATCTTTTTTTTATTTTGCACTATTATGGTTGTCCATGCAAAAATTTCTATAGCATTTCTTGTTAATTCACATAGGAACTGTTAGATATCTTAGTATGTATTTACGCAAAAGTTGTATCCAAACAATGACCAATTAATTATGTGACTCTTTAATTTAAAATCCTGACGTATTGAAGTAACAGTACATATTTTTAAAATTCATGCAATTTATTAATGAAAAAGCAACAAAGGATTTTTTGTTTGGATATACTTCCCAAACATTCTCATGGTTTATACAGTCATGTAGTATCATGGAGTTTGCGCATGTGGTATAACGTTCCCCAAATATCCACGGTTCTATTGCATAAACGGTTGAAAAAATCTACCATTGAAAGATATTTTGTACATAAAGTGTATGCAGAAAGCATTAGAAATGTTCTATCAAACTCTTTTATACGTAGGTGGTATGTTAAGCAATTGTTCAGAGTTTTACATGATGTTCACTCGTAGTACATATACTTTAAAATGTGAAATATTTTCATGTGTAGGCTTCTTCGGATAAATCACTCACAACAATATGATTGATAACACTGTACTTCACAGAAGGGTTATGTCTGAAGCAAAATTCATTAAACGTCCTTCTTTGTTAAGTTTTGCTATTGAGCATTGATATATAGAGAATGCTAGATACCTTAGAGATTGCATTCTCGAGCTAGTGACCGATATTTATCCGTTTTCTTGAAATTTTAATTTACTCTCCCTCTTTCTCTCTCTGTCTCTTTTTCTACCTCTCTAATCCCCTATCTGTGTTAAAACGTTTCTTGCATTATTTATTTTTGTAACCACGCAACAAATACCACGAGTTCATAATGCACTGATATATTTCTAATGAGAAGTTTTTTCACTCGTTATCATGATGTATTTAAATCGATTGATATGATTGTGATTAATAACTTGAACTATCACAAAACGTGCTTCAAATTTACACTTGGGATTTTGTCAAGTATGTAGATAGCTTTTACGAACAATTACAGGATCGTCTCTCTCCTTAGTCTGACATGGGATGTGAATTTGGACGTCAGGAATCAATTCCGGGGAGAGATATTAAAAGTTGAGAAAGGAAAGTAATCCCACAAATGATGACAAATAATCGCCCTCCAGTTACAATGATCTTAAAGGACACATCTCATGTTTTCAAAGTATACAACATTACATGCATTTCGTCTTCTTTATGCTTATAGTAATTAATTCTAATAGTTCGTCCGCAGAAATTTTGCGATAATTAACCACAATACAGACTTAAATCTAAGCCCCGATTTCAAAAAGTCTAGTTAATTAGGTAGGTAGTCACGTGGTACAGTGACGTCACATGCGCCCTTCGGATTGTGAAAGTACTACGAGATATTATTAAAAACTCAACTTTTAGGGGTCTAATTTATTTAAAATGGGCAATATTTAAATCGTTGTTGACAAATTGTCCGACTTTTATATGTGTTCGCCACCAGTGCACCCATATAACGATGTAAAAACCCAAATTAGCGAGTAAAGCGTGTATGAAATCGGCAATATTGTGAGTAAATAATGTTTATATGGGTCGCTGTCTACAAACTGTTTGGTGATGTTATTCCTTTATACATCTGTAATTGGCGCTGTTTTTCTAAAATAAACAGTGCAATCATTATTTATTTTTGGATTAGACAAATTATGATACGTTAAATTGTTGACAACTAGGCCCTATGTCAAGCTATTGTCACGAGTGCATTTTGGAAAGAAAGAAAAAGACAATACACACACAAATCAATAAAAATATTCAAATTTAAAGTGGTAATCACATTATTTTATTTTGATAAAGCAATCTTATTACTATTTTTGAATTGTGATCTGCACGTCTTTAGGAAGTACGAAGTGGGAGCACGGCGTTATACTGACGCACTCAAGATGCTACGAGTTCATTAAGGAAACAATTTTATAATTCAATTTAAAGTTAGGAAATACAATATTCTATTATTTGTATAATTAAAAGTTCAATTATTTTGTATCTTTAATTTTTTTTTGTAAATCTACCAGTTGATAGAAGTTACATTGTATCGTCAATATATATGTTGTTACAAGGTGAAGGTCAGTTGATCCGGGCGTGTATTGAATTTGAAGAGCAAAACAGAATGTATGCTATAGGCCTACTAGTGCTTATAGCTTCGATATATCCATTTTCTCGCAGTTTATCAGGGTCTCTGTCCAATCGGGTTTTGAAAAGGTGACTGAGTGTGTTTTTTAAGGTAAAGTTCTTGCTCCAACAAAAAAATTATCCACGTCTTTTTTCTCATACCTTCCTTCGAAAAATTGAAAAATACTCACTCTAAATCCTTTCTATCGAAAAATAGTACACCCGTGCACGGCACAAAACATCTTAATGCATTATTATTTACATGCCGTTACCGTGATAATTGGTTTTTTGTCGATTAAATCTAATCTGTTTATGAAATGGCTAATAGATGTTTTCAAACCCGAGGGCGCATATGACGTCACACATAGTGGCGCGTAAACTAGCGAAAGAAAATATGCATATCTCAAGATTTGAATTTCATCGCTTTCAAACTCGAAAACTACGCAAAATATTTCATTTAAAACACATTTAAAGTAGTTTTAGGCATAAAAAGAATTAATTTTGCTGAAAAAATGAAAAAGGTTAGAAACATGCGTTGTGTCCTTTAAGGAGTACATATCATATGAACACCCATGATGCTTCCACTTTGGAACATCAAACCTTTAAGCCTATCAACAAGTTGTGCAATTAAAAATTCTTTGTATCGATTTTTATTTTTATTTTTCTAAAAGAAATTGTATTTTAGTTTTTGTTTGGGGAAAGGTATAGTTTAAATAAAATGAAGAGTGTAAGTTAAATTGAGAAATACTTAAATATATACGAAGTACCATTGATGAGTAAAGATCAAAATATGAATAGTTTGAGGTAGATTCTCTCAATTAACTAATTATCCTCCTACTGTGCATTTGGTCACATAGTGGCTGAATAAAGTTGGGCCTGTTGGCTGATCATCATAACTCTGGTATTTGGTACAAGGACTAAGCCGAACCAGTTGTAACGTTACAAAGCAACTGTCTATGGACATGGGAACAAACGTCTAGAAACGGGTATCAATGGGCATTGGCGAGGGACCTAGTGTCTGGTAACAATGGCAAGTAATCAAGTGTCTAGAGAACGTGGCTAGTACCCAAGTGTCTAGAGACATTAAAAAGGGACCAAACGTCTAGCTACATTGGCAAGTAACCATGTTTCATGAGACATTGGCAAGTAACCAGGTTGCATGAGACATTGGCAAGTAACCAAGTTTCTAGGAATATTGGCATGAAACCTAGTGTCTAGAGACATTGCAAAAGGACATTGGCAAGGGACCAATATTCTGGAGACATTGGCACATAGAACCCATTGTCCAAGGCACATGTATTAGCATAGAGCGTCAAGGGATGGCTTAAATAGGAAGATAATGATTGTTGGACATTAATTGTAAATTATTTGTTAACTATTTGTCTCGATTACTTTTCCAATTATAGAAAATGTATTGATTCAGTACATATTTGGCCAATGACCTAAAGTATATCGAGTATGCACTTTTTGGTAGTTTTCAGTTAGCAAGCCCTTTATTGTTCGTCTAACTCAATAGCATCCAAAGTTCCGGATGTAGCAGTAACATGCCCACAGAAATCAACCGTTCGCCGGGTCACACGTGACAAATCGACCGTTCGCCGAGTCACACGTGACAGAAATCGACCGTTCGCCGAGTCACACGTGACAGAAATCGACCGTTCGCCGGGACACACCTGACATTCCATTACCTTGTAGTTTCATTCATATCAAATTTGTGTAAACTACTGGTAGTTTATCAATGTAAAAGTTAAATCAACCAGATTTCCATTCAGCGTTTACAGAAATCCATTTGAAAAACTTTATAGACTAGTCTACGTGACCTACCACGTTGAAAGTGGCATCACGTGATTCACAGTTTCGTTAAATCTTTAGCAGATATGTCCGTTTCAAAAAATAATGTCCTGGGGTTATTGTAGTTTTTAGAATTCGTTAAATTTTCTTTCAAAAATGTTTTGAAGAAATTCAGGATTGTCATAGTAATTTCCTAAGATCAACCAACTTAGGGTATTTTACAAGTACACTGCGGGGAAGGTCTTTGAATTGAATAAATTATCTTAATGATAATAAAGTCTCTAAAACTTTTGTATACTTTTTAGTCTAGTATTATCTCGTTTTGATTCAAGATTTACGAATTATGAAATTTGTGTTATAAAATATTTACTAAGCTGATGTTATATCCGAACTAAATCCCGAAATCCTGAATTAAAAATTTGATATTAGTAGGAGTAGGCAAGTGCTTGATTTCCCGAATACAAGAGATTTGAATACTTCCTAGGTTTCTTCTAAATTAGCAATAGTCTTTCATCATCTTCATATTGCCTTCATCAATTAGTCACAAACGTTGCAATCCGTATATGAAATTGCGAATACTTTATTATCATGGATTTTGTGAATAAATTTAGAAAATCGATAAAAACGGTTCCCATTGTAACTGGATGAATGGCCTACCTTCCAAATAACAAACAAGAATTATTCAGATAAAAAATAAGTTATTTACAAAAGAGAGATAGATGATTGATAAAGAAACACACAACACAAACACTTACACACCTAGGAAAATATGCCTGTCACGATGGTAGGAAAGCTGTATAAAACAATGCAAACAGAAACCCGGGAAAATCAGATTGCCAATAAAATGGATCTCTTAGTTAACAGACGACAAGCAGATTAATGTTCACGCGATTTGACGTATACGAGTCATTTCGTCACATTAAATACTGGTGTAAAATAACGAGTCTACAGTATCTATGTTGACATCATCATCACAATCATCATCACTATGAAGTCATCATCATCATCGTTCTCATCACGATCCTCATTAAAGATATGACGCTACAGCATCGATCAATTTATAAATCGTATGATTCCGTATTATAATGGCAACATTTTCATTGGCAATTAATGAAAATAAAACATAGTAAGTACATGTACAGTATAAATCATCATTTGTTATGGGTTTCGTTTCTACGTGATTTGTTTACAAAATGGCGGACAAAACTTCCTGTCACTTTCAGACCTGAAGCGTGCTACTGTACCTCCAAAGCGTTTCGTTTCGTTCCGTGCAAACCGTTTTTCGTCCCGTGCTTAGCGTTCAGTGCAAACCGTTCCGTGCAAGAATCGCTCCGTACATGATCAATCCACGCCCATAGAAGCGTGCAGACCGTTCAAACCAAGCCCTTAGAAACTTACAGACCGTCCGAAATGTGCAAGTCATTTAGGTATGGGATCTAGGCCAGGTGAACATTGTTGGGAATTCAAGCTATTATTTCAAAATTTCTCTAAGATGGACTTTCAACAGTGAAAATCTGCAAATAATCGTAACAAAATTGTTATTTTAAAACCACCATGCAGAGCACTTAGCCCTCGACGCAATTTTAACGCCCTTGGAAGTCTCCAGCAAGTGCAAAGATATGATAGACCTCTGCCCTCGGTTGTTTCTTTTTTGTATATAGGAATGATTTTTCTTGTTACACTTGTTTGATATAAGTTTTATTTTCTAAATATTTTTATCAAAATTGTTTATCGGAAATGTCTGCATAATGCAAAGACCGACCTGTGTATAACTTTATACTCTACGCAAAATCCAAGTTTTGTTTTACCATATTATAGAGGTCAGCTAATCCAAATATTTGAAATTAACATTCGTACAGAATGTGTGAAAATCGGAGGGGATAATTGAAGTATGACAAAAGAGGTGTTTATGATTGATATTTTTTTTTGTCTCTCAAAATTGAATGCAGTTTTCTTTAGGTTTAAAAATGAGACAAATACCACAGTGTAATTCAAATTAAATGTTAGATCCGCTCGCATACATCATTGAAGAATCTGTTGATCATTACTGTAGTTTGTCATTATTTGTTTTCAAATTATCTATTCATGTTTATAATTGATTTATTTCTCAATCTATTTCAATCATATTTTGATTGTTTCTTTTTGGGTTTTTTTTTTTTTATTGTTCTTTCTTATCCAACATGATATGTTCTTATCGACTGGCTAATGCGGTGTATATATCCCCCCCCCTTCTCCTCGCCCGAGAATATGTTTCAGTCTTGCCTTACGAAAAGTTGTTCAATCATTTTATCTGAAACATTACATATATTGTATAGGCCTATATTTATTTTCTCATTAAAGATTAATGTTTCTGTTCCTGGTAGGTCTTTGAATTCATGGAAATGAAATCTACTACTCAAAATAGTTTCTATGAACATGAACTTGATCTGCGATTTATAGAATCGTCCTTCTCGGAAAGTTTGTGTTGGTGCAGGGGTTCAATTTACAGTTTTACGGTGACAGGACGTCTTATATATGTTTGAATTTTGAAAGGTATGCGATTTTTTCTTTCATATTTGCCTTATACCTTGACATACTTCAGATAAGGAGAACAAGAGGCCCACAGGCCTTATCGGTCACCTGCATACTAGTGAAAATTATCACTACTTCCATGGGCTATGAAATCTAGTAACAATTTCCTGTTCTGAATATCTAAGCTAAATTCTAATGTTCAGCAACAGTATAAACAAGATGTGTTCTTAAAATTTCACTGTCCTCAAAAGTGCATACACTGATGAAAGGCTTTAAATAATAGGCGTATTTACATTAAAACATCAAAAGATATGACTAATCCTAAAGTCATAACCCTGGGTTATGAAATTCACCATTTTTTGTACATCCTTTTCTGCTATTCCTAAGTATGCATTTAGATTTTAAACAGTATCAGCAAACTAACACATATATACATGTACTATATACTAAGTCTGGCCCCACCCTGGGGTCAGAACCCTTACTCTGGAGAAAATAAAATTTACAATCATGAAATTTACAATTTTGGTAGAGGCCTTCCTGCTCTACATCACTATGCATTTAGTTTTTCTTACATGTGTGTGGTTCTTGAGAAGAAGAATTTTGAAAAATGGTAAATTTTGGGCAGTTTTTGCCCCCCCCCCCTAGGGCCCCAGGGGTGCTGGAGTCCTGAAATTTACAATTTATGTTCCCCTTGTTCCAAATATGTTTCATACTAAGTTTAAAATGTCTATTCACACATTTATTAACTGACCATTTTGGCCCCACCCTGATACCATAACCAGTTTTTACCCCGCCCCTAGGGCCCCAGGGGTTCTGGAGTCCTGAAATTTACTATTTATGTCCCCTTGTCCCAATGATGCCTTATACCAAATTTGACAAGAATAGATATGGGTTACCCCATATCCAAGAAATTCAACTTTTAATTTACTCGTAGCAAATACTGTGACCAGTCTTGCTTCACTAGCAAACAGTTCGCACACCTGTCCTTGACCTTTTAACCTTGAAAAACAAATGTACAATTACATGAACAATACTAAAGAAGGATAATTTAAAATCTTGCCTTTATATTAGCTGAAAAATACATATATAGAGTAATGCAAAAATAAAGAAGGTGAAAATCACTGTAGATATTTACTATGATATCCCCCTCCCCATCTAATTTTATTTTCTAGAAAATAAATTGCCCAATTAGGTTATTTCTTTTTTAATTGAAAAAATGCCCACCCCAGAATCAAATGTGTGTCCCCTTTCTTGATAAAAAAAAAAAGAATAGTAGAAATATCTCATTTCCAAACCTTTAATCCACCCCTCC